>NW_024344370.1:547343-652150 GCF_902729225.1 Pteropus medius
GAGAGAGAGAGAGAGAGAGAGATTAATTGAGAGAGAGATTGAGAGAGGGGCTTCCCCTTTGGTTCAAAGTTTACATGATTTGGATGTGACACATTTTGGAACACCCCATATGAATTTAGTAAACACATCACGGGCTGTTTTAAAAAACTTCCCAGAGAAATTAAAAGCTACAGTTGGGTCAGTTTATGTTCATATCAGTTGCTGATTAGAATCCCGAAGCAGCAGGAAGCATCATGGCCCTCAGCTTCAAGACTTCCTAGTGAGGGACAAATAAAATATTCTGTTCTGACGTTGCCTGAGTCAGTTTTTCTTTGTAGCTATGCTCTAGGACAGGAGTTTTAAATGATGAGACTTGGGTAATAAGGGCTATTCTGGGCACAATTTTGGTGAAGACACTGTTTCACTTGCCCCACAGACATATAACCATGGCTCATCACGGACAGGTGAGTGAGTGCCTGTCACATGTTGCTTTTCTCTGTAGCAGTTTTCAGACTTCAGTGGGCATCAGAATCACCTGCAATGCTTGTTTAAATACAGATTGCTGGGTTCCAGCCCCAGAATTTCTGACTCAGTAGATCTTGGGCAGGGTCTGAAAACATTCATTTCTGACAAGCTCCCATATGATGCTGATGCTGCTGAGCTAGTCTGAGGTCCATGCGTACATCTGCCTTGGTATTTTCCCAGATTAGCCCTCATCAAGGAATTATCTCTTTCAATTGCTTTTTTTTTTTTAAACAAAAACAAAAACATAAACGTTTATTTCTTTAAATTAGTTTCAAGTATACAGTACATTGGTTAGACATCTATATTGTTCATAAAATGATCCCCGCAATTGCTCCCTCCCTCCCCTGACCCTCCACTTAGCCATCATATTAATGCTAACTGCATTCCCTGTACTGTGCTCCCCATCCTCGTGCCCATCTATCAACTACTAATTTGTACTTCTTTAATCCTTCACTCCATTCTCCTAGCCCCTCAATCCCCCTCCCTTCTGTCTGTCATCAAATTGTCCACTATATTTGTGAGTCTGTTTTTGATAAGTTTGTTCTTTTTGTTCCTTAGATTCCACATATAAGTGAAATCATATGATATTTATCTTTTCCTGTCTGACTTATTTCACTCAGCATAATAACCTCTAGATCCATCCATGTCATTGCAAATGGTAGGATTTCATTTTTTTAATGGCTGAATAATATTCTATTGTATATATGAACCATACTTTCTTTATCCAATTATCTGTTGATGGGCATTTAGGTTGTTTCCATATCTTGGCTATTGTAAATTGTGCTGCCATGAATATTGGAGTGCATAAATCTTTACAAATTATTGTTTTGGTTTTCTTTAGATAAATACCCAGAAGTGCAGTTGCTGGGTCAAAAGGTATATCCATTTTTAATGTTTCCACAGTGGCTGTAGTAATTTGTAACCCTATCAACAATGTATGAGGGTTCCCTTTTCTCTGCATCCTTGCCAACACTTGCTGTTTTTTGATTTATTGATGATAGTCATTTTGACAGGTGTGAGGTGATATCTGATTGTGGTTTTAATTTGCATTTCTCTGATGATTAGCGACCTTGAGCATCTTTTCATATGTCTGTTAGCCATCTGTATTTCTTCTTTGGAGAAATATCTGTTCAGGTTTTCTGCCCATTTTTTAATTGGATTGTTTTGTTGTTGTTGTTGTTGTTGAGTTGTTTATAAGTTCTTTATAAATTTTGGATATTAACCCCTTATCAGATATATCATTAGTGAATATCTTCTCCCAAACAGTCAGTAGTCTTTTTGTTTTGTTGATGGTTTCTTTTGCTGTACAAAAACTTTTTTGTTTGATGTAGTCCTGTTTATTTTTTCTTTTGTTTCTTTTACCCAAGGAGATATATCTGAAAAGAAATTCCTGTTAGTAATATCAGAGAGTTTACTGTCTATGTTTTTTTCTAAAAGTTTTCTTACATTTAAGTCTTTAATTCATTTTGAGTCTATTCTTGTAGATGGATCAATTGCTTTTTTTGTTGTTTTATTGCTCAGGTGTTTAGTTAATGATGCCTGTTGTACACTTGCTTCTACGTTATCTTCAATTATTTCACTAATTTTTTCGTGATAAAAGCCTTGTTCCCTCTTATAGAATATTTGCTCTACCTTTCACTTATTACATAGTGCTGAGTAAACAATAGATTCCTAATAAGTGACTCCTGATTACAGAATGAATGAAGACAATGTAAAGTGTAAAGTTATAGTTTATTTTATCCTTTTGATTTTTCTTTATCTAAAGTAGTTATATTTTAGCTAGTTCTAGCACCAACTCCATTTTCTTCCCTCTTTAAATCTTTTTTTTTTTTTTTCCCTGCATATAGGTCTCATTTGGGAAGACAGGAACACATATTATGGCTTACATACTTCAACATGAAAAGCATATAAAAGAACTTTATAGCCATACTTCTATTTTCATTATCTAAGTGTATTAGTAAAAGCAAATCTATTATATCTTCCTTTTGGGAAGCCAAAAACATCTGGAATTTATGTTATGAGAAAGAGCTTTGACAGACTTTATTTGACATGCACATCAACTGCAGAGAAAAGAATCACTAGAGGAAATGTTAAACTAAGTTATGGTGCTGTCCTGCCAATATAAGATTTAAGCTGGTTGGTTGGCTTTGTCCTGAAGATGCATTAAACTATGAAGGCACAAAATGGACAGCTGTTTCAGAGAGATCAACCTTGCATTATCCTAACTGATAAATAAATGTGCAATATAATGTATAATTCTGGTGTAGGCTCCAGAATGAGATAATTCTTAAGAGCAGGGCTCAGGCGATTTGTCACCAGACCCTTAGAAGCATTGCTTTGCGTTACATTGCTGCACACTTTGCTTTTATTTAATGGGAGCTATATCATTTTTATTTGATTTCTTATTTATATTTCGGAATTCTTGAAAGGTTATTCTGCTATCAAAATGAAACTATGTATATACTGCCAAGTCATTTGAGCTCATATATGTATAAATAAGAGATTTCCCCTGCCCCCAACTCTTTATGGTTCACTGAGAAATTCCACTTTTCATACCGTGATCTGTAAGAGGGCATGGACATAATATATCTGTCCTTTTTTTTTTTTCTCTCTCTCTGGCTCCAGACCATACCTCCAGATATCCTCTGAAATTGTAGGAAAAAGAAAAACCTTTTTTCTTAACTTTATTCATCTTACTTCTACATAAGATGATATATATACACCTATCTCTATCTCTGTCTTTGTCTCTCTCTGTCTCTGTCTCTGTATCCACCTCTCTCTCTGTTTCTCTCTCTCTCTCTCTCTACCTCTACCTCTACCTCTACCTCTACCTCTACCTCTACCTCTACCTCTATCTCTATCTCTATCTCTATCTCTATCTCTATCTCTATCTCTATCTCTATCTCTATCTCTCTCTCTATCTTTATCTCTATCTCTATCTTTATATCTCTATCTCTACCTCTACCTCTGTCTGTCTCTATCTAATCTACTAAATGAAATTCAGATTCAGAAACATAATATTTGAAATTAAGATTGTCCCAGAAAATCCATGACATGCGACCATTGTAAGTGTCATATTTAGAGATCCAGAGGTGTTTGCTCTCAGATTTCTAAGCTTCTCTTCTGTACCTGTCCATTTCTACCTCATAATTAGGTTATGACATGAGCCCTAGGAAAGGCCATTCTCCCCCAAAGGAGACACATTGAAGCACAGGTACCTGGCTGTGCCTTTGGGGGCAGATGCTCAGATGACATATTGCCCTCCCTTCTTTAACAAATCTGCAAAGTGCTTTTCTCCATTTCTATATATAAGTATGACCTCTTCAATGTCACTGAAGAGAACTGAGTCATAAGATAATGAATATAAAAAATTATGGAAAGCCAACACAGGATTACAAAAATTAAAACATATATTAAAAGTTTACAATAACCAAGACACAAAAACAACCTAATATCCATTGACAGTGAATGGATAATATTACATATAATGGAATAGTAATCAGTCTTAAGAAAAGAAGGAAATACTGCCATTTTCAACAGCACGGGTAGACCTAGAGGACATTTGCTAAGTAAATAAGCCCGACACAAAAGAACAAATACTGCATGATCCCTATTATATGAAGAATCTAAAATAGAAGCATAGAAGCAGAGAGTAGAATGTGGTGGACGAGGGCTGGGGGGAGTGGGAAATGGAGAGGTTTTAGTTAAAGGGTACAAAGTTTCTGTAATGCAAGATGAGTAAGTCCTAGAGATCCCCTGGACAGCTTTGTGCCTGTAGTCAGCAATACTGTACAACTCGGGGAACAGGCCATTAGTTTCTTTCACTCCCCTTTCTGGAATTTGCTGCCATTAAGGAACAGAAATGGGGATCAGCATGAAAGAGATCAAAATATCATTTTTTCTCAACAAAAACAAGATTGGACTTCATGCTTACACATGTACTTACCTGAGCTTGCTAACAATATTGATTTTAACTTACTCTCTCAAAATACAGACCTTGAGTGTATGTGTCAAGGGGACAGGGACAGTGACAGTACCTTTCCTATATTGCTTGTGGCCTGGCTGTACACACTGTCTGCAGGCAAATGGATGCCAAGAAATGATCTATAAGTAGCTGAGTTGAGCATGTCTATTTTTTTCTTCTGAATTCACCAATCAGATGACTTTCTCTTACCCATACCCCTTGAGGTGTCAGAAGAAGACCGAGAGTGATTTACAAATGGAAGCAATTCTTCAGGGAACTGAATGAGAAGAAGTGTCACCCTAGTACTAGATGCCTTTTACCTCTCTAACTGTTGACTACACATGGGCCATGTAGAGGTGTGCAGTTTGGTCCCTTGCCAAAGGTACCTGGCGGAAGGAACAATGGGAGACTGAGCTCCAGCTCCCGGGTGTTCTCTAGTAGGAATGTATCCACCCAGAGGAAGAAGTGCCATTTTCTACCCACAAGGCAGAATGTGCCTGGGGTAGAGTCTGCCTGGAAAGGCCATCCTTTTACAACTTGTCTGCCCAGAGGGGACATCTATTAAAAATTGGCACCAAAGAGTTCTGACTACACACTCAGTTATAGTTATAGATTAAGAGCAATCCCTTTCAAGATCAGAGACTAGTTTTTCCTCTCACATCTTTCTATATCTGCTTTTCTACAGTCTATAATACATCTGACTTCCTGTCTATCACAAATTCTGAGATTACAGTGCTACTAATAGTAATAAACATAAAACATTTCAGTGTCATAAAATTTTAACTTACCAAGTCTAAGTCTTTTTTTTTTTTTTTTAATTTGAGAATAAGATGCCTTTCAACAAGGATTCTTGAACCCTTTACTTCATTTAAGCACTTCTCCTAGTAAATCAGAGTGGTGGCATTATCTCCTGCCACTTCTTCTACACCTTCAGATATTAAATTGTCACCAAGACTCATTAACAGCTAGATGTTCTTTTTTTAGTTGAAGAAGATGTCTAGCAAATGTCTGAATAATCCAACCCCCTTCTCTTTGTCTCTTGTGTTTAATTTTTTACCAAGTCTTATATTTTCTGCCCTTGCAATATCTTTAGGATCTTTCTCCTCTTGCTGTCATTATCCTGGTTAAGGGCACTTCGACCTGGATCAATGCAAAAGGCTTCTGACTGGAATCTATGTTCTCAGGGTTTTTTTTTTTCCCCCTTCTAATTTATTCTGAAATCAACTATCAAATCTCAAAACAGTGCATTTAAGGCATAACACTCCTGCTCAAACACCTATAATGTATCCCAAGTAACAATAAAATAATGCCCTGACTTCTCAGCTTGACATTCAAGGTTTCCACAAATAACTTTACAGAGATATCCTTCTTTACTTCTCACTACTTCTTGACAGTGACCCTCAAATCTGGACACATTTACATGGCCCTATCTCTGTGTTGTTGTTTAGAGGCCTTCTCTTTTCAGGCCTCTGTGCATTCTAATTGCATTATCTTTGGCAGAACTTCTTAATTCAACTAGCCACCTTTTTTGAGTATCCATTCTGTAAAATGGATTGTGAGAAATTCAATAACAATAGGCAAAATTTATGCCTAGAAGGGACTTGTGACTTACACTTTATTGAAGCTGATAAAGAGAACTAGCCGGAACTCTATAGTGTGAAGAACATACACTGATATAGAAAGAAAGTGTGACATCCTTAAAAAAAAAAAAAAAAAAAAAAAAAAAGAAGAGGAAGAAGAAGAAGAAAAAAGCCTTTATGTAAGTTTTGGGAAAACAAGATGAGAAGAGGATATTTCTGACCAGGAAGTCGCGAAAGGTGTTATGGAAGAGGGGCCATTTCAATTGAGTTTGACAGATAGATAATATACAAACATATCAGGATATAGACATTCTAAGTTAAAAGAATAGCCTAGTTCAGGATGCTGGAGTGTAGTGTGTATGTATGTGGTGGGTACAGAGGAGAAGATATCTGAGATAAGAGTGGCTAGGAAGTTAGAGGGAACAGTGCTGAAATGTTTGCATTTTGCTCTCTAGTCAAGGAGAGATTTTGAAATGTTCTGAGCAATGGAATAATACTATAGAATCTGTTGTGATGAAGATAGCTCTGGTAGCAATAAATCATGGATGGCTTTATTGCTGATGATCAAGTGGGATGCTCTTGAAATAATCTGTCATTGGTGAAGAAGTCCTGAACTAGGGAAAGCAGTGAAACTAGAAAGGTAGTGTTAATAGGAAAAGCATTTTTGCAATAGATTCTGTAAGCTTAGAAAGAGATCGAGGGAAGCATTGTACATTTGGGAGAAACTTTAGTAAAATTTCATAGGGTACTTACTATGTGTCAGGAACTCTGTTGTGAGCTAGAAATACAAAAATGGATATCATAGTTCAAAAGAAAAAATTTAATCTAATCAAGTATAAGAAATAAACAATGCCACACCACTATCTCTATCTATCTATCTATCTATCTATCTATCTATCTATCTATCTATCTATCTATCATCTATCATCATCATCTATCATCATCATCTGTCTATCATCTTCTCAGGGAATGGAGATATGATAGAGATGATTTACTAATATACCATTTTAATTGGTCCTTGAAAGGTAAAAGGAAATTTGATAACTAAGATGAGGTAGTTATTGAGGCACAGAGAAGCGCTTTAGCAAGCACATAGTAAATTAAAGAATGTGGTGTGTTTTGAGAGTCCCTGAGCAGTTGGGGAAGGCAGCAAAGATACCTGATCAAAAGTAAGAAAGAAAATTAGCTACTTTGTGCTTAACATTTCAATTTGATCTGAAGGTAACAATAAAACTGCAAAGGATTTAAAACAATGTCTGTGTTGAGAAAGTAACAGTGAAACAGAAGAACTGACTGAGGTGGGGTCGGGAAAGATCTAAGGCAGGCAGTGCAGTAGAGAAGAGCTGTTGCAATAATTCAGGTTAGAGATAATGAAGCTCTGGACTTGGGCAGCAGCAAAGGGAAAGAAAATATGAGATCACACGTTTACGTACTTGATGGAAACTGGTTATAAAGCACAGCCAAGTGTAGAAAGAGGTTAGAAGGTGACTATGAGGGTTTTAGTATGAATGACTGACTCGATGCTGTTGCCATTAACCAACAAAGAAAATACAGCCTAAAGAACAAGATTTATGCAAGAAAAAGTAAGTGAGAATAATAACAGCTATTATTTACTGAACGTTTATGTACCAGGCTTATTCTAGGACTTTGCAAGAATTAACTCTTCAACCCTCACAACAGAGTAAGAGGTACTCTCATTATCTCCATTTTACACATGAAGAAATTAAGGCACAGAGAGCTGAAGTAACTTGTCTAAGTTTTCAGAGCTATTAAGAAGCAGAGTCTGAATTTGAATCTAGACAATATGTTTCAAGAAAATGCATTCTTAACTTTATATTGCTTACCCTTGTATTTGACTTTGGGTGTATGGAACTTTGGGTAGAGAGCTGAAACTCTGAAGGGTGGGAAGAGGTCAAAGATAGAAATGTGGAAATGAGAGTCCATAACATAGATTAATAGGTTGTCGACATAAAAAAACATCAAAACCTGTAGAGTATTTTTAGAAGAATTTATTTGAGCCAAATTGATGACATATGCCGAGGAACAAAATCTCAAGTGCTCCAGACAGTTTTGCAGCTTAATTTACACATTTGAAATTAAGGAGGGAGCTTAAAGATCCCTCTTAAAGGGATCTTAAAGAGTACATGGAGGTGGAAAAAAGCAGGATGGTTAACAAGATTATGTACTCTCCTGAGGGTGGCAATCACTTATTTCAAAGGTGCCTTAACCTAGATACACAGAAAAAATGAACAGGACTTGGTCAAGGCAAAGATAAGCCTTTTACTAAAAAGCTATACGCCTTAGATGTGACTACCCACTATGACCTGCCTAGTTAGGAATTTATGATCAGATCACCTTGTAAGGTTACTTTCATAGAACTACCCCCTTCCTTTTTTTGATCTACAAGGTAAAGTAAAAAATGATAAAGGAAGAGGAACAAAGATTGAACCTTATGAAACATTCCTCATCAGAGCTGGGAAGTGGTGTATAAGTCAAGGAAGACTCAGATGTGATCAGAGATGTAGGCAGAGAGGAAGGTGAAATCATGTTGTAGAACTCAAGAGCATAGAAACTGTCAAAAAAGATGTGTTTGCCAGTACTGAGACCAAGATGGTCAGGGATTGGTAAAAGGCCAGAAAGTTTGGCGTTTGAAGATGAATTCATATCTTTTGAGAAGGCAGTTTCAAATGAGTGTTATGGAGAGAAATTAGAGAGCAATAGTTTGGATAATGCTGTACAGGTACAAAGGGGAGGCTGTATCGATGTAAGAAACGTCTGAACTTGTCCATTGTTTCTGTGCATCTAGGTTAACACACCTTTGAAATGCTCCCTTTCAGACCCCTCCTTCTAAAGTATGACCACCCTCAAGAAAGCACATAATGTTGTTAACCATTCTACAATCTGAACCCCGTCTTGCTTTCTCTCACCTCCATGTAATCTTCCTTACATTCTCTCCTTAATTTCAAATGCATAAAAGAAGCTGCAAACCTGTTATTCTCTGGAGCATTTGAGATCTTGTTTCCCAGCATATGTCATCAGTTTGGTTCAACTAAACTCTTCTGGAAATTCTCTACAGATTTGGATGTTACTTATGTTAACACTCTGAAAGATCAAGGATTGAGAAATTGTAGGACAGACTCTAGTCTTTTTAAATTAACTAACCACAGAGTAGTCATACGAATGTGGTATTAAAAACCTGCCTCAGGCCTTTACTACAACATGGATAAGATTCATCTAGACCACCTCCCATTGGTAAAGTCATTATCTTTCAAAGCATCCTTGGCTTCTTGATTCTTGTACTGAGACTCAGTTTGGTTGTGCCCTCCATTATCGGTTTTTGTGTCTGTGTCCCATAACCCCATGTAAAAACAACTTCCATTCCCTCTCTGATCTCTGATGGGACATAGTAGCTAGATCTGCCTCTGGTCTTATGTTCTGCATTAAGGAAAAGTAATCGGATAGAAATAATCTTTGAAGATAGCTAAAGGAGTGTATGTTGGATGACTTCCATCTTCTAAAGGAAGTAGGTGAGGTCATTTGCCAACAGGGAGTGAAAGTGGTGGTCTTAAGAGTTTGAGGAAAATGAAGAAAGTTTGGAAGAATTTAGAGAATTTATTATAAATAAAAGGATTTCCAAGCAGTCTTGAGGGGCCAACCGAGATTAGATATCATAAATTTGTAGTCGAGCCAACTGGCAGTTTCTTGACTTATTCCAGTATTACTTGAAAGTGGGATAACAAGAGCAGAGAAAACATATGGTTAGATTTGTCCAATACTGAGGACTGACAGGACAGCTGCAGAGGAAGTTTGAGATGGGTTAACACATTCTCTGTTACCAGTGAGAGAAGAGAAAGGAGGAGAAATGAGTGACCATGGTATTCAGGCTAGTCGGACAGAAAAATGCACCAACTAAAGGCAGAAGCTGTCTAGGAACAGAAAAGAAGAGTGAAGAAGGAAGAGTCTAGAGACAGACTAAAGGACAAAGATTCTCAAGGACAAAGAACAGGGTTAGTAGGTGTGAGAAAGAGTAGGTAAGACAGAGAGACTGGGCATTTGTTTCAGCTTCAGCGTTTATGAGCCTAGTGGTAAAAAGAAAAAAAGAAAAAGTTCAAGCTATGATGAGATGTAACATATGGCTTCCTATGTGTGGATTTCGAGGGTAGAAATAGGCAAAAGGTCATGGTAGTGGAAAAAGTGGAGGAAGTGAAAGCCTAGAATGTTGGGAAAGTTATCAACTATAAGGTTGAAACTAGCTCTAGGGTGGATGGGAGATAAAATCTGTAAGTCAAGTTGAGAAATTCTTCAATGGTGAGAAAATGAACATCATTGTGAGAGATTAAAAAGGCCTGGCATTAAAATCATATCAACCTGGATTTGCATCCTCGAGTCATGATCAGCCATGCGCTGGCTGGGCGGGAAGATAGTAGATGAAAGAAAAAGAGAAACAAGTAGTTTCTTTAAATTTTATTTTATTGATATAAAACCATTTAAAGAAAATTTAAAAAATAGTATTTTTATTATATTTAATGCCACTTAAAAGTAATCATTGCTTCTCTTTTTCTCAATAATCAAATGATAAAAATATAAAGAAGTTTCTTTTTATCTGAGTAAAGATTTTTGGTCATATTTGTGTGTCAGGCCTCCCAGCTTTATTATTGACTTATTATTCGTTGTTTTATTTTTGGACCGTGGACATTATTTTTAAAGTTCTGGGAGTAAAAACAAAACTCCACGTCTAACACAGGTTTTTGCAGCCACATATCCAACACATGGCATGAACAACTCTGTCTTCTCTTTCTATTCTTTTCCTGAGAATATTGCACCACATGGAAAGAATTATCAGGTAGCAGTTTTCCAACACTCACAATGACTGGGAATGATCACTGTAATCGTCATGGTGTTGGAAGATGTCATCTTCTTTCCCATCCAGTCAACAATTGCATGCCTCACCACAGTCACTGTGAGAACGGCAGTTTTGCTCCTGCTGAATGGAAAGTCTTGCTAAATTATCAAATCTACTCCCAGCCAACACAAGATTAGTCTCATTTACATATTCCTGAGTATTTCATCCACCATGCTTTTAAATGAATTAAGATACATGAATCCAGCTCCTTCAATGGTTTTGTCTCACTTTCTCCTTGTTCTCTGACTGTCTCTGAGGAAATACTTTAATATTCTGCTCAATTTTCTTATTCTATTTCACTCTAGTCAGCAAGGCCCCACTTTAAATGGCTACACCTTGTAAAGAAATGTTAATATGAGTTATCTTTAAAAATAATTTGAAGTTAGCACTGCAAACGGTGAATAATTTGGGGGATGATGTGTTTATGTCATTAACTAATTTATGGTGAGCAGGGATTTCTTGTCATTGGAAGGATTATTCTCACATATTAGATTGATTTGGTTACCTCTCTGATATAATTTTGACCCAAATTGTGTATGCTAAAAAAAATTTTTTAAATCTGGCTTTTGGACAGTTTTCCCTAGTTTTCGCCACTTAACTTGGTTCCAATTAAATTCTCAAAGTCATATTTCTGTCTCACGTTCATGATCAAGAGTTAGCATCTTCCTAAACTGACCAGTCTTTCAATGTCCATTTTTCAGTCATTAAATTACTGGGAGTCTCTAATGCACTTGGTTTTCTGGTATTCCACTACACAACAGTATTTCTTATTTATCCTATAATCCTTGACTCAAGAGTCATCTCTTTCAGGAAACTTTTATGTGTTACCCTCTCTCTGCCCTCTTGGGCTGAGAGAAGTACTTCCCTTGGGTACTCCTCTCATATTCAGTGTTATCCCGTCTGTGCACTGGCATGTTGTGTCATAATTATTTGTTCATACCTCAATTTCTACTACTGGATTTTGAGCTTCTTGGAGATAGGGTAATGTCTTATTCTTCCTTATATTTCTAGTATTTAAACATACACTAAGCAATCAGACCATGTGTGTTGAGTAAAATAATGTAACCAAAATCACAAAATTCAGGATTTCTTTTTACCATGTGGTCAGTGCATTTGGATCCTTAACAACTTTAATACAGAATAATTAGTAAAGCAATGTATCATTTCAATTAGGAAAAAGGCAAGGCAAGTTGAAATTGGATGTTGCATATTGTTGTTTCTCTTTAAGCTAATAGACTAGTTTCCTCCACTATCCTTGTAAATGGAAAAACCAAACAAAACAGGTGATAGTGTCACTGGGGGAAAGAGAGAAACAACTTCAGGTGAATGCATATTTTTATTATTGGATCCTCAAGCCCAATTTCACCTAGGAGAATTGGCTGAATCACTTGTGAGACAAAAGAATCTCTTTTGCTCATTTAGGATCAAGGATAAAGCTAGATACACAGCTATATCATTGCAGCATTATTCACAAATACCTAAAGGAGGAAAACAATCCAAATGTCCCTTGATAAATAAATGGATTAAAAATGTGGTATGTACATACAATTGAGTATCATTCAGACTCTAATAAAGAAGGAAATCTTGTCACGTTATAACATAGATGAAACTTGAGGACATTGTATTAAGTGGAATAAGCCAGTCATAAAAGACAAATGCTATATGATTCCACTTATATGAGGTACCCAAAAGTAGTCATACTCGTAGAAACAGAAAGTAGAATGGTGGTTGCTGGGGGCTGATGGGAGGACGAATTGAGGAATTGGTCAATTGGTACAGAATTTTGGTTTTGCAAGATGAAAAAGTTCTAGAAATTTGTTGTATAACACTGTGAATATAGTTAGTACTACTGAACTGTACACTTGGAAATGGTTGAGATGGCAAATTTTATGTTGTGTTTTTTTTAACCACAATTAAAATAATCTCAAAGGAAAAAAAAACTAAGTTAGATGCTGGCAAAATAGGTACCTCTGACCTTCTCCCTCATGCTAAATCCTGATATTGGTTCTTTGGTTCTACAAGCTCTAATGTTTACAGGAGACATAAAAGAGTGAATCTCAGAGGAAAGAGTCTATCTTGCTTCTACGCCAACAGCAGAATTAGCCTGGCAACACAGTCCATGAATCTTTTACCATGAATCTAATGCTGGTACCTATAAGGAGATTCAAGGCTCCAGTATTCCCTCTCTAAAGTATGAGGTAGTCTAGGACAGCAGTCCCCAACCTTTTTGCACCAGGGACCAGTGCTTCTATGAGAATCTAATGCCTGATGATCTGAGGTGGAGCTGAGGTGGTGATGCTAATGCTTGGGAGCGGCTGCAAATGTAGATGAAACTTCGCTTGCCTGCCACTCACCTCCTGCTGTGTGGCCCAGTTCCTAACAGGTCATGGACTGGTACCAGTCTGACCAGTCTTCATCCTGGGGTTTAGGGACCCCTGGTCTAAGAAGAGGCCCATCTATGCACCAGCTACATAGAGTCGCCACCGAAGACGATAAAGAAGTTAGACAAGCAACATATTAAGTAATGTAAATTTTATACTGTAGATAATGTAAGCTTCTGAGAGCCTTTTAGTATAAAGTGAAATGATCAAATATGTGAGTTAATGTAATCGCTCTGTTGGAGTGATGTCAGACACACTAAGGGAAAAGAGACATCTTGGATGGAAAGAGTGTTTAAATGCACCAGTGTTCTTCGGTTTAGATGGTTGGCTAATCATTGGAACAACAGATTTAACGTAATGATGGAGGTAAAATGACAAGCCCGGTGACCTGAGAAAAAAATGGGAATTGAGAAATTGGAAAGAGTAAGTATAATGGGTGTCCTGGGAAGGGAGGCAGGTAAAGTATTGTTTGAAGGTGAGAAAGTTTAGTGGATTTTTCCTGCCTAGGATTGAAGAGACTTAAGCACGATTAGGTTTAGGGTCAGGCCTTAACAAAAAAGAAGAATTAGAAGATACAGGAAATAGAGGGATAATTGACAAGCAGAGTTACCAAAGGAACCATGTAGATCTAGAGCTCGAAAGAGAAATTAAGAAAAGAGAGGAGTGGGACACCTCTATTTTCAGAACAGGGAGAGAGAAGGACAGATGTGCAATACTAGACTTTTAAAAATTTCTAAGACTAAACAAAAATGCCAGTTGCTCTTTTTGATGTGCAAAGTGACAATTTAGAGCCAATTTTTCATAAGTATTATTGTACTTAATTTTGATTGGGCTAATTTAGATTCATCACTTTCTAGCCAAGGAGAATTTGACTAAAGTAATGGATGAAAGTGATTCTTAGGGGTGAGTTATAGATGTTTCTTTTTTTTTTTTTGGAAAATAAGACAACTGAGACACAGAGGTTTTCCAAAAACGATTTTTATTGCATTGAGCTTAATGATGTCTTGTTAAATGATCTGGCCTTTCAGAGAAACACTAACCCAGGGCTGAGGTCAGTCCAAGGAAAGCCAGTGAAGGACATGTCTAAAGAAAAATAAAATTGCTTAAATAATGTAGAATGCGGCTTGGGCTGAAATTCAAATCATTTTCTTATTAGATAATTTCTCAATGATCTCTTTATAGAGAGACTGGAAGTTTGGAAATCTTTTAAAAATGTTGAAGTTATTTCATGATGATTCAGTTTCTATTTCTGTTCGGAGTACTAAGGTTATTTATAATCTTATAACTACTTTTTTCCTCAGCTGTTTTTATAACATTACAAAAGATCTCCTTCAAAATGGTAAATTGCTGACACCTTCTTCATATTGGCTTGACTATTCTTTCTTATTTAATATTTTTTATTATGTAAATAACGGTATCAGAAAATTCTCAATGCAGGCTTCCGTTGAGATGTGAAGGGCAAGAGATACAATGCGTTGCTTTATAGGGAACACTAAAGCCCACTAGAACAACAACAACATGTAGCCATAAAATGATTAAAATGTCGCTAGTAATAAAATTTTGACCCTAAATTACCAACAGCAACGGCTGTCTTGTAAGCATCAACCTGTCACTGTGGGAGGTGGGGGTAGGGTGATGAAGTATTATGAAGCACCAATGCATGCTAGATAAATTCTCACGCGTAGAAGGAGATAACTGATGTCATTTTCCATTACAAAATATAACACATTCTACAAAACATCTTATTCTTCACATATACTTTGACTATTTTTTTGCATTATTGAAAGAACATTGTGACTTCTCAGACAGAGCATTTAATGTTAAAATGCTTTATCAATAAATGATCCTTTGGCATTCTCTTCTTCCTCAAGATGATTTCTTTTTGAACAGGAAGACAGAACTTTCTGAACTGAAATATATATGTATGGATATACGTATGCATTATATGTAATGGATTTTTCTTACATGTTTATTGTAACAGCTTCAAACAATTCTGAAAAATATAAGGACAAAAATAATCATGTGAAATCTATTGTTTTGATGTTAACTAATTAATTGTAATTTTGATTCAAGAAATGCCTATTGAGCAACTACTATGCCCAGGACATTATGGTTGGTTCCTGGGCTAAAGCAGTGAGCAAAATTAGCACAGCACCTGTTATCATGAGAATGACAGTATTTAATATTTGGGCTAACATCTGTCCAGATATTTCTTTCTGAGTATGGTTTTATGTGAGTATGCACTCATAAACACACACATATGTAGTTTATATAGAGAGATAAACTATAACTCATTGTCCACAGCTTTCTTTTCTCAGGAACAGGAGGCTGTGATCATCTTAATTTGCCTGTACACATAGAGTAGAGCATCACTTTCTTTGATTGCATAGTCTTTTATTGACTGGATGTCTTAAATTGGGTCTTCTGGTAAACAAAATCTGAGACAGAGATTTGTCGTGCAATAAGATTATAGAAGAGTGGTCTTATGAACCCCTATGAGAGAGTGAAAGAAGAAGCATTGGTTACAGTGAAGAAAAGAATTGCGATGGAGTTGCAATCAAGATCTCATACAATCACAAAGGGAGCACTGGAACTGGCATAGCCCTTCAAGGATGTCCCCAGTTGAGGCCAGGCCTTTACATCCCCACATGGACCAGTCACTGGATGAGAGCTCCATTAGCCAATGGCATTACTGAAGAGAGACACTTACATAAACTGTTGGCAGGCAACATTCTTAGCACCTGAAGGAATAGACATTGTATGGTTTCTATTTTTTAATTGTTTTTAGGGTATATTTCATGGCCCAACATGTTGTCTATCTTGTTGAAAATTCCATGTGAGCTTGTGAAGAATGTGTATTCTGTTGTTTCTGGATGAAACAGTCTATAGATATTGAGCATATCCAGTTGATGGATGGTGTAATTGAGTTTAACTAGGTCCTTACTGATTTTCTACTGGTGTTGAAATCTTCAACTATGGTACAGGATTTATCTATTTCTCCCTACAGTTATATTCATTTTTAACTCATACAGTTTGGCACTCTATTGTTAGGCACATACGTATTAAAAATTGTTATGTCTTCTTGGAGAATTGATCCTTTATCCTGAATAATTCTCCTTACTTTTAATTCTGCTATATCTGAAATTAATACAGCTGTTCCTGCTTTCTTTTAATTAGTGTTAGCATGGGATATTTTTCTTTACACATTTACTTTTAATTGATCTGTGTCTTTATATTTAAAGTGGGTTTCTTATAGTCTGTATATAGTTAGGTTATGTTTTATTTGATCCACTCTGACCTTTTCTGTTTTTCACTTGGTAAATTTAGACTACCGACATTCAAAGTGATTATTGAAAATGACTGGATAAAGAAGATGTGGTATATACATACAATGGAATATTATTCAGCCATAAAAAAGAATGAAATACCATTTGATAACATGGCCATCCATGTTACCTAGTGGGTACTGTGCTAAGTGAAATAAGTCAGATGGAGAAAAACAAATACCATATGATCTCACTTATATGTGGAATCTAAAGAACAAAACAGAAACAGACTCATAGATACAGAGAACAAATTGATGGTTGTCAGATTAGAGTGGAGTTGTGAGGGACTGGATGAAAAAGTGAAGGAATTAAAAAGTAAAAATTGGTAGTTACAAAATAGTTATGGGGATGTAAAGTACAGTATAAAGAATATGGTCAATAATATTGCAATAACTATGTAGTGCCAGGTGGGTACTAGACTAATCAGTGACACCGCTTCTTTATAAATTATATAAATGTTTAACCACTATGCTGTACACCTGAAATTGATATAATATAATACTGAATGTCAACTGTAACTGAAAAAAAAGTGATTATTGATGTAGTTGAATTTATATCTACCATATTTATTACTGTTTTCTATTTGTTGCCCTTGCTCTTTGTTCCTATTTTTGTCCTCCACTCTTTTTAGGTGGTTGTAACTGAACAATTTAAATGATTCCATTTTTTCTCCTTTCTTAGCATATTATACTTTTTAAAACTTTTTTTTATTGGTTGCCTTAGAGTTTGCAATATACATTTTTAATTATTCAAGTCCACTTTCAAATAACACTATGCCAGTTCATGCATCATGTGAGTACCTTATAATAACAACAAAATAATCCTAATTTCTTCCTCCTGTTATTCATTTCACTTATATATAAGCATAAATATATATATTAGCATATATATGATATATACATAAGTATACATAATCAAATACATTTTTGCTATCATTGTGGATAAGGCCAGGTAGAAGCCTTTAAACTACCTTGCCTCCAACCAATATAGTAAATCAAAAATAATATCACATCCTAGAGAGAATAGTAGAGATGAGTGACACCTTTTAGGACATAAAAGACACAGAGATGTTTCTCATTATGTACCCTTTTAATTTACTAGACTGTTTTCCTACAAAAACCAGACAGATTCTGGTGAGCAACAGTGGCCTGCCACAAACTCAACCAGGTGGTAGTTCTAATTAGATATGCTGTGGCTGATATGGCAAATTTGTTTACATATATTAACACAGCCTTAAGCACATGCTATATGGTTATTTTTTATCCCTATCAGGAAGGAAATAGTTTGATCAGAGATCAGAAATAATTTGCATCCATTTGGGGCAGAACAATATATAGAAAGTCTGGCCCTATGGGTGTATTTTCTCTCCCACCCTCTGTCATAATATAATCCAAAGGGATCTGGATTGTTTTGACATTCTACAGAACATCATATTGATCCATTATATCGATAACATTATGTTAATTGGATAAGAAAAACAGGAAGTAGCAAGTACATCGGAGGCCTTGATGAGAGCTATGAGCTACACAGAGTGCTGATAGACATTCTGAACATTAGCAGCTTTTAGAGTTCTAGTGGTCTGTACATACCAGAACATCTCCTTTAAATTAAAGGAGGCACATCTTGCACCACCCACCACTAAGAGGGAAGAACAAACCTGGCAGTGCTAAGCAGGCTCTTGAGACAGCATATTTTATTCTTGAGGATATTGCTCCAATCCATTTCCTGGGTGAAAGAAAAAAGCTTTCAAGTTTGACTGGGACACAGAAAAGTAAAGGGCTCTGCTGCAAGTTTAGGCTGCTTCTTACCTGGCCCTGCAATTGGGGCCCTATAACCTGCTATTAGGTGTGCCCTTAAGACAGAAACTATTACAATAATCTAGGTAAGACTTGGTAGTACCTTGGGCCAAGATGGTAGAGATAACAGTGGAAAGAAGTGGCTAAATACATTTTGAAGTTAGAGCTAAAAGGATTTGCTGATTAATTGGATGTGGCTTATAAGAATAAGAGATGAGTCAAAGAGGGCAACAAAGTTACCTATCACAGATATTAGTGTAAATATTAGTTTAAGTATCATGTCCAGATTGAAACTGTAATTTCCTAGAGAGCAGCAAACATATTTTATTTAAGTCTCTTGACTTAGCTTAATGTCTGGTGCATAGTAGGCCCTGAAAAAAGTGCCCAGGGCATTTTAACACAATGCTGTGTTTGCAGTATTGTCACTGAAAATATTGCGATACATTTTATTCACTTAAATACAGATTAATTAAAAGATTTAGCAATTATTTAGAGTTGTAAAACATTTATATTCTCAGATTTTCTTTTTCCCCTACAGAAAAATAGGAGATAAATGAACAAGACATGACCTGGAATAGTTCAGTGTTATTTTTCCTGATTCCAAAAGCAAAATTATTGATTTTATTTTTATCATGGCTAGAATAAAACTAACATTTGTCATCTCTGTCTTTTAGCACTCAGCTCATGTGGAACTATTAAAAGTTCCCCTTATAGATTGTGCCATAAATAAAACAGGGTTGCAGTATATGTTACAACATACCCTTTTAGAAGGGTAGACAAATGTAATCTATATGCTGTAATGTTAGTATGACTAGGACATTTGGGTAGAGTCAGTAGAGATAATGATGAAGATACTTTATGGATGAATTATGCATCAGTTGTTTTCCTGAAAAAAAAATAGTGGAGATGAACTTTATTTACGACTGGATTTCTTTAAAAGGGTTAGAAAGGTTGCTGTTTTAGTGTATGCTCTAGATTCTCAAATCAATATTTATACATTGTCCTATGCTAATGCAATTCTATCCATTTGTTAAAAATAAATGATAAAAAGTGACCTAGTTATAGTGTCCTCAAGTCAACTCGTCTATGGGTAGATATTGGAGAACTAGTAACATAAGATTTCTTTTTTCCAATGGTATTTTAGAGTATCTAGTGAATACATTACTTAGGTATTGTCACCCTTCCTTCTATATTTATTCTCTGGCTACTTGGTACTTCCAAGGGTCCTTATCTATCATGTAATGATTCTTGAATTAGTGTCTGGAGTCCTTGTGAAGAAATATTTCTCTTTACAAAGTTACAAGATTTATTAATAAGCTTTAGATGTCAACTCCACTTTGATCTGTGGATGCTTTGCCCCACCCCCATCCCTTTCTTATGAATGAAGAAGGTATTTTTGTCCACTTGCACATTTGTCTTTGGTGTTCTTTTTAAAACTAAAATGATAGATTGTCATGGCCAGGATTCTCTTTTGGATAACATTAATTTAACTGGCTCAGAACTAAATAGAAACTACTAACCCCTTTTCACGTGAACTCTTTGTCCAGTGTGAGAAAAATAACTCAAATGTGCCTTCTCTGATTTTCACCCAGAGTAGCTATTAGATGTAGTAGTCTGGTAAGAAATTCATCAGTTGAACCCACCATTTGTCTCATTTGATTGGGAATTATCTTAAATCATTCTTGTTTAACAATTTAATTCCAGGAAGTTCAGGTATATTTCACGAGAACCCATTTACCAATAATGACTATAATTGCTTTTTTTGTTTTACTTTTAGGTGGCTTTCTAAAAGGAATATGAATCATGTAGATGCTTGGTCAAGAGAAGAGGCAATAGATTTAGATTTTAAATGTAAACAAAAAAATTTCTAAATCCTCTAGTAAGGGTTGTGCAGGCAAAGTTTTGCAAGATACATGATCAGTATAAAGGACACTGAAATTCTATTTATGGCTTAATTTTCCACAAACAGTACCATTGAAAAACTTACTATTACTTCTTCTAAAACACTCATAGAATATGCTAATTAATAATAGAATATCTGCTAACATTGGGTGAAATAGGCAATTGAAAAATTTTCACAATATTGAAACAACTGTTTATTGAAACATATAATTAAGTAACCATTGGTACCTAGGTGATTGAATATAAATCAGGAAACATTAAATTTACATTTATTCTAAAACTTTATCATTTTAAACTATTTTATAGTTCCTTATAAAAATAT
Source organism: Pteropus medius (assembly GCF_902729225.1). Taxonomy (NCBI): domain Eukaryota; kingdom Metazoa; phylum Chordata; class Mammalia; order Chiroptera; family Pteropodidae; genus Pteropus; species Pteropus medius. Next base: position 568,022 of record NW_024344370.1, read on the forward strand.
AGTGTTTATATTTGGACATTTTATTAAATTTTACAAAGAGTAATTCTATACATAACTGAATGACCTAAGACACCAATAAAACTACCCTTTAAGAGATAATTTCTTTTGTAAAAAGAACTGTAGGGAAAGAGATTCATCCACCCAGTGATCTGATATAGTTTATGAAAAAAATAAAAGTTTAATATTCATTGCACTTATAATAACAGAAAAGAAAAACAAGAGAGTAAATTATATTATACTATTAATTTCAATGTCTACTTCTGATGTGAAACACAGAACCACAATCAGAGATTTCAAGCTGTTTTGTATATCCCATCAGAAAAACATGGAAGAATATCAGAGAAAGAACATGTCATCCAACTTCAACGTAGGCTACTTACATTTTTAAAAAGTTTTCAAGAATATAAATTATAAAAGTTACTTTTACTTAGATTCTTTTTTTCTAGTTATAATTGATTTACGTTATATTCTCATTGAGTTGCCTAAGTATATAAACTAATTTTAACAAATTATTTTTTGCTGATGATTTTTCTTTAATTTTTTTTTTATTATGATGAGGAGTAGTGAGCAATACTCAACCAAATCCTTCCTAAGTTCCTTGACCTTTACCCTTTTTATTAGTGGACTTTGACTAAGTTAATGTTGGTGATAAAATACAAAACCAGACAAGTTTTGATATGACTTTTTCTATTGGGAGAAAGTGTTTATAGTGTTTTAGAAAAAATATAAATCATATAAATTAGTATAGTTACTATTGAAATAACCAGAATTGCAAAATATGTATTTCTTTTTTTGTGTGCATTGTATTAGTTGATTCTCTCAATAATTTACTTAGGTCCTTAGGTATCTTAATTTAAAAATATTTTTAAAGACTTATTTATTACTTATTTTAAACTAGTTCAGTTCATCATTTCAGCTGTGATAATGCAAATGATGGAATTGAGATTTATTACAGATTCATTACCTGTAAAACAAGACTTTTTTGTGTTGGATAATATCACGTATATACACATAACTTTCATTTCAAAGGTGCTTTAGAGTTCACAAATTGCTTTCTCAATTATCATCCTGTTTGGTCTCCCAAACAACCTTGTTAGGATCTAAGGCAAATGCGATATTCTCATTTTTACTTGAGTAACCCGAGGCTAAAGAAAGTTCTGTGATTTCATGAAGGCAAAAACCAAGTTGAAGCATAGCAGGTACTCACTCTGAGTCTTCTAACTTTAATAATGTAAAGCTCTGGGTTAGGAGAATATAACAGGCACTTAAGGAAGCAGACAAACACAGGCAAGGAAGTGTCCTTAAGAAAATAATTTTTGCTAAGAGTGGAATGATTAAGGACATGTTCATAAAAATATTTATGTTCATAAAAATATTATCAAAATAAATTCAACTAAATCTTGAGATTGTCAATTCCATAGGCTCACTTCCTACCATTTTTAGGACTTAACATATATCAAGAAAATCACATCTGCTTTAGGGTCAATAATTCTTGCTTTCAATCTCTATCATTTTGGTTTTTGAGGAATAAAGCAACATATATGAGAAATTCTCTGAACTTTATGAAATGAAGGTCATCATATAAATATTGGTATTATCATCATTAACATTTAAAATGCCTGTCACCTCCCTATCTCATAGATGCATTGTGAACATTTGAATGAGGTAATGTCTGCAAAGCCTTACAGGTTTTGTAAATGAGAATTAAGATATAAATGCAAAATGTTTTTATCAAAGTATCAGGTGAATCTAGTCTAGACAGAAAGTAATAAAATTTAGTTAGTGAAGAAGATGCTGACAGCTCTTTGCAAACAATGCTGGTGACTGGGTACCACTGGTTTAGATTTTGAAATATAAATCTTGGTTTTCTTAAGATCATATTAGTCTTAATTAAATATTTAAATATGAATCCTTTGACTACTCTATCCAGAGTAAGTTTATATTTAAAAAAATAAGTTTGTGTTATACCTGTGTTATAAGAAAAAGCCAAATTCTGTATAAAGTAAAGTTTATTGCTATTTAATTCAATTGCACCCTTCGATCTTTTTATTTTTCTGTTTTTTTTTTTCAAGATGAGATTTCTGAATATGTATTAGAAAGAATCTACTGAGGTCATTAAGTTTTGTCATTTAATAGGATTATTTTCTTTTTTCACCCATCATTCTGTGATCTTGCATTAACTTACAGGTAAGCTAAAATACAGTTTCAGAATGCATATACAGTAGTCATCATCTCCCTACTCAAAGAAGACTGTCTGTAATGCTCTTTTAAAAATAGCATTTAGAGACACTGGTAATAGAACCAGGCAGACTGTTTTAAGAAATGTCGTTTGAAGATTTTCCTCTGCTGCTTACTAGTTCCTCTGCTGTTGACTGTTATCTTAGCAAAACGATCATCTCCTCATCAAATTCAAGGAGTTTAATATGTACGTCTGTGATTAGATTTACTCCCATTGACAATGGATTCCTAACCTAAATAAATTAATTAAATGGTTTGTCCCTGTCAGTAAAAGAAAAAAAAAAGACATCAAGAATTTTTAAGTTGGAGTCTTCATTACTATGTAAAAAGATTTCTCCTTTAGGATCTAGTCTTTAAATCTTTCTAAATCTAGTCTTTAAGTCTTTCTAAATCTTTAGACAGAAGTTTTAAAATTAGCCTCCATGATCACACAAAGACTAACGCACCACAGACACTTCTGTTCTAGACTGTCATTACCATATCACAATACCTAGGGAAACAATATGAGAGAACTGGAGTGCCTTTATGCCGAAGTAACTTCAAAGTCAAATTGAGGGCAGGAATTGGGGAGTATTTGTGTATAGCCTCTCACAGACACACACAATAAAGAGCATCGAGTTTACCTGAATCATTTAGATAACTAAAAAAAAAAAATTACTTAAGGACTGCCTAAATTACAAAGGCTACAGCCCCAAATTGTCTCAATGCAGTGGAGAAAAGATTACTTTTTGAAAATATCAAATTAGGTTTCAAGGCCTTAATATCTAATGATCACTGGGAATAATAAACAAGATAAGAGTCCCAGTGATTGAGTCGCTTTCTCTTTCTATCTCAGATATGCTTAGGTATCTCCTGATTCTTTAAAATCTGAAAATTCAGGGGCTAACCAAAGTCACTTGTTATTTAAAAGAAAATTTTAAACGTGTATGGAGATTATTTTAAAGTTGAATAGTCACAGGAACTTTCTTGAATAATTTCTTTGACATCTACATATTCAATTAGTATTTTTCCGTTTCTATTATCCAACTCATGCATTGAATCTGGATTTATCTTCACTCTGCTCCCTCTTTCCCCACTGGAGGAATAATTGCTGTTCTTTTCAAATCTCCTAGGATAGTCTTCTGCTCTGCAAAGTTGTAACAAGATGTGACATTCAGTCTTAGTTAATCAGTGTTCAGCCCAAACCCACAGTGGCAGGGAAGGAGGTGGCACTTACAATTTGCCCATGACACTGACCAGGTTTTTAAGGAATAAGAGTGAGGGAAAATAGCATAAAATACTTAAATTTTTATGGAAAAGGTGTAACTTGGTGAAAAAGCACCATCATAAATTCCCAAAAAGTGTATCTTAATGATACACTTAGAGTAAATCATTTGCCTTGAGAGACAGGAGGTCTCTAGTGACCCTCATTGCAGCCACATGAGACTCCTAGACTAGCTACTTTCAGCTAAATGTACTCTCATATTAATATTTTAAAATGCCATAATGCCTCTCTGAAAACCTCAGAGGACAGATACATCAATTTGCGAGGTCTTCACTCCAGGAAATAGAAACAGGGATAATCTGCCATTAAAAGAAATAGTTCATTATGTCTGCTTCTTGGGAGCACATAAACTATGTCCCTCACATACTTAAGTTGCAAATCCTCACTTTAATGTGAAGGGGAACACCATGCCCCAGAGCTTTATTGTCCCACTGTTTATTAGTACAAAAAGGTTTGTTGTGGTATGAAATCTTAAGCAGTAATCAATCAGCTTCAAAGAGTCTTTACCCCGAGCCAGATTCATTACAAATAAATCAATTAAACATAAAGTTTCTATTTTCGGGAGGTTCACGATGCAGAATAGAAGCAAATGCATCACAGTTAGAGAAAGAAATTTTCCTGGAGCAATGTCTCTTCACAAAGCGCCCCTTTGCCTTTATTTCGCCATGGAGCACAAGCTGTAGTTCGCTCTTTTATTTTTGTTAATTGCAGACATTCTTCTTCTTAGCATATATTTTTCATCAGGGGAAAATCACATCCATACGAAAAAGATATGTGGTAAGCTAAAAATATTGCTGGAGGCAGGAAAAATAAACAATCGGTTTGTGTCTTCTTGTCATTATCAACCTGAACCTCTGGTGAGGCATTTGGGCAATTTTCACTCTCAAAGCTTTATTGTATTTTTTCCCAACCTCTATGCTAAGATTATTTTTACGGTGAAGGCAGCTCAGTGGCAGAAGCAAAAAACCAAAACCAAACAAACAAAAAAACAAAACCCACAAAAAAAAAAAAAAAAAAACCAACAGAGACAAATACCTCTCAATATAAGTCTTCATTATCAGACTAAAGAACTATACATTCTAAACCAGACAGCCTCTTTGATTCACTTTGGGATGTGAAAATGAGAGCTGCAGAGATATACTTATCATTCAAGCATTCATCAGTGACTTTCTTAATTTTCTCATATATTTTTCTTACTGTGTTTTTAATTAAATTAGCTTTTTGCAGAGATTCCCAGAAGCGAGAGCTTTTGGCTGTGAGAGAAGCGAAACCCAAATGATTTCTTACAGAAATATAGTCAAAAGTGTCATGCCACAGGCGGTACGGTGGGAGAATAGGATGTGGGGTATAAGGAGAGGACGTCGTGAGGGTGAGAGCAAACCTGCCTTAAAAATTATTCTGCTTATATAATAGAATGCTGGCCAGTCCAAACTCAAAAAGCAAACATATGAAAAGGCCTCAGCACCTCCAATTAAATATCTTTCTCTCATCAACCAGTACGAACAGTTGTTTTGATGACATATGATATGCTCTACATATGGTGACCCGTGACAGTGCACTTCTGAAGCCATCCCTGAGACAAAGGTAGAGAACTGACCAAATATAATAGTAGCTCTTCCTGTGAGGTAATACTCTCTGGCTCTCTCCAAGCAGAGTGCTTACTTAGTAGGAAGTATAAAGCCTCCCATTAAACATTTTCTCTTAAGTAACTGGATGGTCTTTTAGAGGGGGTGGGGGCGGAAAGTCACCTTTTCCCAGGAATTGACAGTGTGCCTGCACTAATTTGTTTGTCTGTGATGAGGTTGTATCAAGACCCGCCCTCACCCCCATGGTAATAAAACACCTGCTCTGAAAATAAACAGAACTTGCTGGAAAAAAAGAGAAAAATATCCCCTTGAGCCATTGGCAGGCTTGTCCACTATGCTTCAAAGACTTCTCCAATGCATTGCTTTGGAATGTGAATTCCTTTAATTTTATCATTCTCAACAGAACCTTTTTTTTTTTCTTCTGATAATGTGTGGCAATACTAAAAGATACTAATGTCAACAACAAATTAGTTAATATTTATACAGTTAGAATATGAATGCTCAAGGGAATAATGAATTCGTATTTTAATCAAGCAAGCCAGAATGTTCCATGGTTATTTTTAGTATTCATGAATGGAGAGCATGTATGTATTCTGCAGACAAGTGCTTTATCTGTGAAAGCAAATACATTTTCCTTCGCATTTGTTGTAGAAATGTATACTACTAAACCAGGTATTTAGTTATTTCCAAAGAATTCTAAACTTTTAAAATTGGCTTGGAACATATTTCAGATGCTTATAGAGATAATCTATATGTGATTTACTTACATTCCTTGATCTAAAAGGTCTTTCAGGTGAAATACAGAAAATACTTCTTAAAAAGTCACAATATGTGTTAGAACCCACATCAGGAAACAATGAATAAAACATTAAGTACAATGGAATAATTAGGTTATTTTTATAAAGGCAGTTGATTCAGAGTACGACCAATAAAGAAGCTTTTGCTACTTCCTCCTACATCTTTACTGGAATTATCTCATATAACAATAGAAGATCATTGTGTGTTATCTCATAAAAAATGAGGACCATTTGAGGGGGTTTGGAAGAATGACTTTTATAAAATATTCTCTTTTTGTAGAAAATTCTATAAGAGGTTTAGATTTTCCATTCTTCAGCATTATGATATTTAAGAAGTATAATTAGACAAAGTAATTTATCACACAACAGATTCTTAAAATTTGCAATACTTAAAATGTATGCTCTTAATTGGTTCTCAAAACACATTTGCTTTGGCTATTTTAACTGAATTAGTGATGAATCAGTTTGGTAAAATGAGTCAAACCGAAAGTGTAGACATAGTCTAAATAATAGCATGTTCTTGACAAATAGACTATCATGAAACCAAACAGAAGTTTTTCATGATAGTCTATTCTTGACAAGTAGACCATCATGAAAAACAAACAAAAGTAAAAGTAAACAAACAGTGAGAGTAGTGATGATAAAAGGGATAAAGAGGAAGAAGATAAAGAGGGTGTGATTTTGGGCATCATTGATATTGGAAATTTCTTTTTGACTGTGAATAACCAACAAATGAACGAACTAACTTCTTAAGGAAAAATCTGAATTATGGGAGCTAAACCATGAACTATATCCCTCTATGCTATTCGTGCACAGGAAAATGTTTATTTCGATATTTATTATGATAGAAATGTTTGTTTCTAATTATTCAAAAATTTGCTATTCAGCTATTTACAGAAAAATTCAAGGGTAAAGATACTAAAGATTCTGATTAGATAACTTGAGAGAAATTGGACTACTACTGATAACCTATTTTAATTAGAATGTTGATATTATGATGAAAGTTCCTCAGGAAAATTAATAAAATGGAAATTTTAGCAATATTTTGAAAGAGAAATGAGAATTGATGGAGAAATAAATGTCCTAAATTATTCTTAAGCATTTTCTCAGTAATGTAAATAGGCATCTGAGTGATTAGTAGGTTCGTTGTGCCCGAAGCCGGCCTGCTGCTCAAGTGGGTTAGACTGAGAGCCCAGACTTGCCAGTTAGTGAGAAGAAAGTTGATAAAGAGCTTCGATGCTAAATCCAGTGAGCCCTTATGTATGTAGTTTGGAATACAGAGAATTTCTTTTTGGTTAACTGATCAGTTTATACATTATTTCTATTTTAACAAATTATTTTTGGGTAGGCAGAGTAAATAGGATTGTAAGAACAGGTGTCCATCACTCAGAAGAGAATTTAAAGAGTTCAGGAGCCAGAGGATTTTTTTTTTTTTACCCCCTTGGATGTATATATCACGTGGCTCCCTGATTCTAGCCGGGGATAATCCTTTCATCTGTAAAGCATATGGAGATTGTCACTTTGTCACCCAGAAAACTTTGCGCCTCCATGTATTCTCTTATGAAATTATTCTTTAGGTAACTATGGCTCCATATCTCCTTTGTTGTGGTGAGTAATTTTGAATCCTAAGACTCTGCACTGAGGTCTCCTATGATCTATTACATAAATATATTGCTTAAAAAAATTTAATGCATTTTCTGCTGAGTCTGACTGAGAGTATAGTCTACTTGCTTTACCATGTTTTTCTGGCTTCTTGGAAGATGAGATGATCAGTCTTCTTTCTCAACCATAGAAACAGAGTATTAGGTGCATGTTTGGACCTGCCTAGATCTGTTGAGAGGTGGCTCGTAGGGAAGATTCTCTTGGAAGACAGTCGGAGCAGAGTGCTTTGAGTTCTTTGCACTATAATAGGAGGTTACTTATAGTATTAGAGAAAAACTTCATTTCGTCTCAGTCTCATGAAACCTCTGAGCTCACCATTCCAGTTAAATGTTCCGACTCAGGTTTATCAGTGTTAAACAACAGAATACGTTTAATGGGGAAATTCTAGCATACTCACTTTATGAAGACATTCATACATACAAAAGATAATCATTAAATATGCAATAACATTGGCTTGTGAATAAAGATATTATTTAATTTCTAAGGCCACCGAATGGAGAAAGTAGATATCAGAGCCAGAATGGAAAAATTGGATAGAAGGTGGAGGCAGTAGAGAAGGTAGAGGCAGTAGAGAATGTCTAGCAGTGAAAGAAGAAGGAAGAAGACAGTGGCGGAAGAGGAAAGAATTTCAGAATTGAATAAAAGAAATATGTTTTTCCAACGTATGTTATTGAGAGCAGAGGAAAAGGTTCATCATGAGAAAGAGTGAGGTGGTAACAGCTTGCGACTCTGCGAGGCCCGAGTGGGTCAGATCCTCCTAAAAGGAAGGAGGGGAGCTTTGGAAGTTGGACGGAGCCCTGAGTCTGGAGGAGGAACTCATGTGACCATTTTGCCTCCCTAAGGAAAGTAAATGATGAGCTAATCTGTTCTGAGTAAAAGAGAGAAGGTGTACACTGGAGTTTGAAGAGAGCTAAGACATCTAGAATTGTTTCTGTGAGGAATATGTGAGAAGATTCACATGAGACCAGAGAAGAGTTAAATCAAGAGATCTGAGAGAGCCACTTCTTACAGCCCAGTTTGAGTGAGAACACTCTGATTTTGATTCTGTTTTTAGGCTTCTTTGACCTACTTTGAAATCTCCCAAATGCTCACAACTTTTCTGCTTTCTCCTAGACTGTCACTGTGAGGTCATATACGACCTGTTTGCCTTATGAAAAAAAATATGTTTCAAACCTTCCCAACTTCCAAAAACAGATTTCATTTGTTTCTTGTATCATATCAAACTAATGTGGTAAATGTGCAAATATAAAAAGGAATCCTAATTTCTTTGCCTATCCCCACGGGGTCTTTTAATTGTTATTCCCCACCCCCACCCCCCACCTCAAGTAACATTATTTTTCAATAGTGTAATTTAGAAAACATTTCTAAATCCTCGACAAGAAATACAAAGTTAGGGGAGTTTCAGGCAGGATGGGGTATTTGTGAGGCAACCTATACGGGCAGTAGATTTTGAAGGATTCCTTGCATCACATCACATCACTGGCCACAGATAATTTAAAATATTCGTGTGTTTACATATATGTGTATATAGAATATCTACCTGATTATAACTATTACTTATGCATTAGGGATATTTTTCTTTCCTGAAATGCTGGAGAGAGAAGATTGCGCTGTGGCTGTATAAATATTTCTTTCTGATTGTGCAGTGTATAAAAATAAAATGACACTTTTAAAATACTTTACCCTGAAAACTTTTCTATTACTCAGTGAAGCTCTTCTTAACTGCTTCCTTTGAGTTTGGTTTGTGATTTACTGGGACCATTTAGAGACAGCTCATATTTTCTAGACATACTGTAGATATTTTAATGTCTTAATCAATTTTTGCCACTTTAGTTCCTCTACTGGGCTAGATTAATCTTCCCCAAGGTTCCCAACTTTCAAAGAAGATCACTTATCAAAATCATCTTTACAGGAAAAAATGAAGCTGCAATTAAAAAAACACACTCATCTCTCCCAAGTCATATATCACAAATATTATTAACTATGATATAAACAGCCTTTAGAATAAAGACTTTGAATAAATGTATTCAGTTCTAGAAAAATGTATAAAAATGAATATTGTTTGCTTTTCAATTTAAATTAATTTTTTTTTGGATTTACTCCAGTAATGTATTATAATATGTCACTTCCCAAATAGTAGAGATATCATACTCACAATTTGTGGTATGGGTGAAAATGAGGTTTCAAAACAGGGAAAGTGAAAGAAAGTAGGTGAGGGCATGGGAACCCCTCTATAAACAAATCCTCAATATCTAATTTTGAGAACATCTTATTCAGTAAGATTTTGATTTTCCCTAAGCTTTTACTTCCACCATGAGCTTCTCTGGGCTCATGTGTTTTCAGCATATATGTGTTCTCTCCTCTTGAGAACAGTCTTCCCATTTTGCTTCCTAAGAAGTCTTCCACTACCATCAAAGAGACTTAGAACAAAGGGAAAGTGGTTGCTTTGCTCTTCTATAAAAGCAGAGACGATAAATTGGATTGACTATTTTTTTTCTCCTTTTTTCCCCAGAAGTAAAAGGGTTCCAGGAATACTGATCCTGACTAGCTTATCAAGGCAAAAAGGGTATTTGACTCTCAACATTTCCCCTACGATACCATTTCTCTTGGGTAACTATCAGTAAAGAAAGAAACCACATTCTTCTTTCAGGCATCAGCTAAAGTTACTATTCCAGGTCCTCTTGATGTCAGTATTGATGTGTGTGTATGAAGATGGATTTAATTGGCAGTCTGGCCTTAGATTCCCAAAATAATTCTCAAAGAAATATTTTCAAATACTTGAAAATTTGACAAGGGCATTCATTTTCAAAAAATGAGATACAACTTATGCTACCTCTAAAATAAATTTTAAATTATTTCTATCTGAAGCTATACTTTAACAGGAAAAAATTTCTACCCTTTTCTCTCTTAACAATATTTGCTCTAATTTTACAAGTTTTACTGATAGGAAATATGGTTCTGGTCAGTCGTTTTAGTAAACATTTTCTAAAGATATATTAATTATTGAAAACCTTCGTGGTCATTATTTGTTGCTTTGGTTACCCTACTTTGGAGAAAAGGCAAGAGAGGAGGAAAACTTAGGGATGTGAGTCAAGAAAATTGGGAGAGATGGATTTTTGTCCAAACTCCAGTGTTTACTTTTTGAAATCAGATACATAGTCTCAGTGGGCCTCAGTTTCCACAGCTGTTAAATGAGGAGTTAAAGCTAGAGTACTCTCTGGGATTTCTCCTAGCATTGAGTCTATGTTTGGAAGTAGCAGCTTCAACCATTCAGAAAGGGTCTACAACAACAAGGACATTCATATAAAGAATTATACAAATGTCAACTCCTTGACTTCTCAATGTCTCAGATTTACCTTGAGGCATTTTTTCTTTTTTAATACATGTGTATATAACTAGGCAAAGCCTATATTTTCTTTCCTTGCTTTTCTATACTCAGGACTGCTTAGTAGAGCTGTGAGAGTCCATAGTAGTGCATTGAAGTCAGCTCGATAGGGCAGCTTGTGACCATCACTCAGTAAACAGAATTGGATGGTAGACATTCTGAGTGGGACAGTGGTGCTCCTTCCTGCTCTTTTAAATTGAGGTTGCACGTCTGGAAACCATGGGTAACTTAAGTAGAAATCTAATTCTATCCTTCGAAAGAAAACCGTTAATGATATGCTACTTGAACATGTTTTCCTTTTCTGCTCAGCGATTTGTATAGGCTCATTCCTTATTTGTCTCTTGATAACCTCATCAATCTCATCCATGCCCTCCTGACCACAGTGCCTGATTGCAGTAATTCCATTTTAGGGAAGCTTTCAGGAGGACTTGGCTTCACATTTAGCTAGAGCACGATGGACCGATCATTTCTTCCCAAGAGTGAGCCGCTGAGTTCATATTATGCTTGCCTGGACTTCTTTGTAAAGGCTGCCTATAGAATTTCATATTGATTTTAAGCTGGCGCTGTTTCATTTTTAACTCCTTTGTAAGCCAGGAGTCTGGTTATATTAGTGTCTCCTCCCTGTTATTCTGACAGGCATTGGTTATCTGCTTTTTGCAGACTTTACTCTCCATTCTATAGTAGCTCTTTCTGTATAGAACATGTTGTGTTCACTCTTTTATGTTGTTGTTTTGTTTGAAAAGCCCAGAGTAGTGAAGTGCAAAGTTGCAAGGCTGAGATGCGATTTAAAAATAACATATAAATGAGAAAGCAAAGAGCTTCAAAAAAAAGAGAGATAGGTAGAGGATGGCTATTCATGCCGAGGACTCATAGTGGCACGGGCAGCCTTAAATCATTCCAGAGAGGGTTTTGAAGAAGTGATGTTTGCCAAGTAATATGAAGGAGGGTCCAGTTGTGAGTGAAACAGTGAGAAAAGGCTACAGGTGTGACATTGAAAGCATACCTTAGTTTCAGTGTTTATCTACTTGCTGTCCTCCAGGTCCACAATTTGGTGTCATTTGGCAACAAGGCTGACCTAAAGCAGTACAGATTTATAAGTGGCACCAACACTAATAGAGCAATCATTCTCTAATGCCTCGGCATTCACAAAGCCATTCAAATCTGTTGTCTCATTTGATCTTCCCAAAGATCTGGTAACACAGGCAGGGTAGGTATTAATATGCCCATTTTAGAGGTAAGGCAACAGAGACCAAGCTAGCACAAATTAGTCAATCAACAAATATATGAAGGATAGAACTGGGGGTAGAATTTCAGTTTTTGGCCACCCAACTTGTCGTTCTTTAATTTTGTGGCAATCCGAAGCAATGCAAAGAAAAAATATGATTTGCATTTATTTTGCATTGCCTTTAGATTTACATTCCTTTATTTATTTCCTTGTCTTTGTACTTTCAGGGTATACTTTCAGATTTATCTCCAGTGCAGCAGAGTTACTTCTATCACAAGGGAGAATGACAGAAATCAAGGTCTCCATGTTAAGCATATTATTCTTAACTGCTTAGAGAATTTTCCCACTGGATTGCCCTATTGTATTTTAAATTTTATTTTAGCTCTATTTTCTCGTCTGTAAAGTGGAGGGGTTAGGCTACGTTCTTCTCATTCTATGGTGCTGTGATTAGGAGAATGGGAGGTGAAGAAAGAATCAGAGCTGCAAGTGAATATGATCATCACAGAATCACAAGTACAGTGCATTATGCATGTTTTAAAACTGGATATAGTATTTATATTCTAAAGTGTTTCCTTATGAATTACCTTCATCCTTCAGTGTACTGTTTAGTCTTACTGCAAACATAATCCTTACACAAATCCAAATCAATTTGTTTGTCCTCCATATAAGATACTTAAATTTTTCAAAATGTGTTTATGTCCAAAGACAAAATGTTTAGTTTCACGGAATTCTCGCAGTTGATATAAGGCTTTGTAAGACTGACTATAAATATCCACTAAAATACTTACATTTTTCCCCTTAGTCACAACTTTCCAGAGTGCTTAAGCATTAGCAATCATTTTTAATTTAGTGATTCCATATTCTTTATTTAATGCCTCACTGCTATACTTGAAACCAAACCAAAGATAGCATTTATATTTCAACTTTCAAGAACAAATGGGCTTTGCAAAGATTTATGTTGGGTTCGAACATTTTTATTTTAAAATATTTCAAATTTTAAATATGATAAATATTTATTTCATATTTTAATAATTGCCCTTATTGCATATAGCTAAACTGATTGGCTATAGAAATAATCTGATACACTAATTATCTCTTAGCTGACAGAACCAGAAGAACTTAAAATATCCAAACACTTAGAAAAAATAAAATTAATAAAATCTGCTCTTTAAAGCCCTTGAATAAACACTGACTTTTGAAAGACTCTTGTGTTACATGTCCAGGCTTCAGATATGGACTTTGGAAATCAACGACATCAACATCGATAAAACAACAAGCACAACATGAAGCCCAGGGAAATATATTTAAGTAGTAAAACTTTCTCCTTTTTTCTTTAGATGTAAATTTTATAATGCTGTTAGTAGATTCCCAATGATAAGCTCGAATTTGACCTTTCATCTTCTCATTTCTTTATGCATTTGAATAAATAGAAACTGAAATTGTGAGGAAACTTAGGGCTTAATTTCCTTTCGTGATTTCTAATATTTCAAGTGCAGAAGTACAAACCCAAGCTATATGACCCTTTTTCAACTTTTGTGCATGATTTCACCAGAGAATTTATTTGTCACAAAGGCCATTAGACTGCTTTTTCTTCTTAACACATTCACTGACTTTCTTCCCAAGATTTTTGACATAATGGCTTTTTATTCCCTTAAGTTTTATTCTAAGGTACATATGATCAAAATTGGTGAAGAGCAAACATACTTCCTTAATAAAATCCATACTCACATTACATTTCTGTATAATCATGGCAGTGAAATCCTAAACTAGGCAAAACTCACCACTTTTTCTAAAAAAAAAACCATTCAATATGCAGCTCAGTTTCATTAAATGGCTCTTGGAGGTCCAAGTGTTTCTCCATGAACCTGGGTCACCTTCTGTACACACTGCGTGTGATTTCTGGTTTCAGATGGAACCGTCGTGAACTCTCAGTGTGCTGAGATTTGCTTTGAGTCTTAGAGTTTATTCATATTGAAACTCAGGAGATATAAACTGAAATAAAAATACTATGTTCAAAGAGTTGCAGGAAAGTTGAAACCACTCAGCCTCACACAGCTGCAGCCATTGTGATCCCATGACCAGAGTTTCTGGGAGGCTTACTCTCAGTGAAGTCATTAATGAAGTAATTGCTCCAAATTTTTATAGGCACATCAACTGGTGTTGATAGAGCATGGTTTAATTTTTCTAGTCTTCTTGCTTATATCTCAGATTTATTTTCTGTGGGGCTTGTTCCAGTACTGTCAGAAGAAAAGAAAAAATTACAGGGAAGTGGAGTCCTAACTCCAGAGTGCACATTCTCACTCTGATGTTTCTGATAGAGAGTCTTAAAGTAGACTTAAGGGAGCCAGCTGTGTGGGAGCACATATTGATGACTTGGTTGGTGGTGCTTCCCTGCCGGGTGCCAAGCTACAGATGCACTCCCAATCAATTCCCACACAGCTACAGTTCAGTGAACTGTTCAGAAAGAAAAGAAGATGGAGCTAGGGGCTGTGAGATCCAGAAACATCACAGGAAGATCCAAGAGAGCAAGTCTCCAAACAAAGCAGAGCTACAGTAGGCCTAAATAGACAAAATGGCAAAAAATAAGAAATAAGCTAAAAAAGTGTGTGTGTGTGTGTGTGTGTGTGTGTGTGTGTGTGTGTAATAGATATGACAAAAGCAGATGGCGTTTTTTTTTTTATTGTCATGAGTTTTTAGTTGCAAGATATATAAGGGATTGCCCTACGTAGTAGAAACCGGGTATCTGTTGTTGAATTCAATGAAAAGAAATAAGCAAATAAGTCCTTAAAAAAATATTGAACAGTGAAAATATTAAATATAATGTACATTAGTTTCTAATGGTTGTTTTGTGTTAATAAAATCTGATTGCATACACTTACAGCTTGAAAACTGACTTCGCTTGCATTTTATCTGAGAACATTGGATGCTATGTTCTCCGATTCATTTCTGTAGCCTCTGAGATTGTCCTGTGAGGATCTTCTCTCTCTATGTCTGTGTTTAAATGTGTAAGTGAGCATATATATGTATGCTCATATGTATGCATTATATATCATATATGTATACATGAAATATATAAAATTAACTTATTTTTAAAAATTTAATATAAAATATTGAATATATATACACCATTTACATATATATACATATATACCATTTATGATCTGGTAAATAGAACCTACTGGAGAATGGAAAAAAGTTTAAAGAGAAATTTTAAATGATAAAAGTTTTTATTAAAAAATTTAAGACTAAGTAAATAAAATACTGATTTTTAAAAAAAATTCAAAAAAATATTTGATTTTTATCAGTTTGAAATGCTTAAGTTGATGAAAATGGACAGAAATTTACTTTTTAAAAACTTTTTATAAGAGTTTATTTGAGCCAAACTGATGATATATATTGGAGAGTAAGATCTTGAATTCTCCCCAGAAATTCACTCTTAAAATAATGACTTGAAACAACATCAAGTTACTTTAAAAGCATTTTCCTAGTAGAAAAATAAAAATTTCTTTTGTTTTAATTTACTGATTTTTAACTCAATGATTTAAAAATACGTATTTTATTTAAAATTCCACAACATTGTTTTGATGTTTATGTTCTAGCTGTTAGATTTGGGAAAGGGTGACCAGCTGACTATGGTACAAATCCACAATAGACTGAAAACTAAATGTTATTAATTCTTATAGTAAGTCTCATGGAATTAAATAATCAAGATCAATGAACAATAATGGTCATATTTAACAAGTGAAAGTGTAGACATCCATTTTTAGTAGATTTCATAGGACATGAGAGATATGTGTGGAATGAAAATATCAGAGCTGAAGTTCTAAGAGGAAAACGATTTTTTTACAATACTGTGAGGTCTCTCTTGAAAGTCATGGACAACTCACTTTCAAAGGTAGCCCAAATGCAAGTAAGGAGCCTGAACAATTTAACTGCATGTAAGACAATATTCATGTATATATCTCTTTTGACTTAGGCACTCCGTATTTTTCACTTTTATAAAGATTAATTTCTTTTTAAGTTAAAAGATTTCTTTAAATAATAAAAATGAATTATATAGCAATTACTAAATTTACATAATCTCATTTTTTAGCTTTAGTTCTTTCAACTGTGGTGTGATGTTATTAACCTACTGTGTAGACAAGAAGGCTGTGTACATGATAGTGATGGGAAATACTAAAACAAAACATTCATTTCAATCTCTACCTTCTTTGGCACCTCTCATTTTTCTGGAATAGAGTGCTGCATACCTATTACATATTTAAAAATACTTAATGATCAATCAATCGATTGATCGATTATTATTAGCCAGGATTTTTGTCCTGTGGGATATTTACAACAACTTCTAAGAAAACAGAACAAATACCTCCTACTTTTCACAAGCTCCTTTGGCTTTTTCTACCTTTCCAGGAATCAAGCCCAACGAGACCAGCAAATCTCCCTTCTGATGAAAATATCTTTTTCTTCCTCAGAACTCCCCTTCTCTGTTCCCATGGCACCCTGCTCAATGAAGTGCAAACAGTTGATGAGTTCGCCATCAATCACTAAGGACTTACTGAGCACCTGTTCTGAGAGACATAGAAATGTGCAGAGTAGAGCTGGGCTGAGGTTGTGTGGGGAGAAAGAGCTTGCTTTTCTTTACAGTTGAATAGTCCATGTCAGTTTAGGCAAATCACTTTCTCACCTGCTCTAGACCTTGGTTTGCTCATCCGTACAGTGAAAGTGTTCGACAGGTGAATTTCAAGATTCCTTCTATCTCTGATGGGCTCTGCTTTTATTTACAACATCTTTATTTCTTGGTTGAGGGTGAGAGGGCATTCAGAGAAATAAATTTAGAAGAGTGGAACATTCTGAAATAATGGTTAAACTCGTTCCAAAGAAGCACCTATTCTATTTTTCCCCTCAACTGCTTTCTCATTTTTAGGTTTATATTTTCAAAATGACACCTTCTGAATAAATAGATGGCGTCAATAAAAGGAGCCATAAAAGCAACCCACTAAGTCGGCAATAAAATATGAATCATGGTTCCCAGGATCAGTAGCATTGTCAGAATGTACATATCACTGTGTACAGAACTAAATGTCACGTTCTCTGGGGAAAGGGGCGCGGGGAGGCATGTGCTAACCATGGACAGAGCAGACATTGAAGTAAAAGGGGGAGAACAAAATAAAAGAAATTCTCTGAGTCTCAGAGACAGTCTGGCTGAAAAAGCTACCATTTGGAAGAGTTGTAGTTGGATCCAGGTGTAATTCAGTACATAAAATGTAGGCCAAGAAATTGAAAGAGTCAGTTTCTGTCTTTGATTCTGTCCTTAACATGATGTGTGATGTTGAAGAAGGTTATCAACCTTTATATATCCATTTCCTCATAGTGAAGTGAGTGAAGAAACACTATTTCTCTCAGTTGTATTTTTTTAAATAAGACTAATATTTATAAAACATTTGAGAGAACTCATTACAACTAATAAAAAGAACTGTGTTCATTTCCCACCACAAATGTTCATGAAATACAATCAATGGTATGGTGTCACAGAGCAATTTGCTAAACTATATTTTGTAAGTACAAATAGGAATTTTCTGCAGCACATACAATTTAGTCTATCGAATTAGGATGAACATTAACCAAAGAGAACACAATACAGGAGCTGTAATTTAATGATCATACTAGACAGCCGCCTCCCACATACCATGAGGTTATCATAATTATTTACATTCGGGTGTAGTAGGAAGACAAAATGTGTCATCTTTTGGGTTGCTGCTTGCATTCAAAATGATCTTCTCTAAAGAGTGCAGTCAGCCAAAATAGTTAATTAAAACTCATGAACTTTGATAGTGGAAACAGAAATTTATAGCAAATAAAGACAAGAGATTCTTAGAGAAAAGAAAATCTTAAAAAGACATGGAGAAAGAAGATCATGACTTTTCGACATATCGCCACAGTCACATATCCAACAGTTAACTCATAGCAATGGAAGACACTAGAGACCCGCAGATTCTGAGGGGTCTACACTTGTCTCCAGCTTTTCACTCTCAAAATTTTCAAAGTTTCTATTTAGTATATGCCCTGTTCTCTGGACACAGATAAATATTTACAGAACATGTATTAGAGCCAGAGAGGGTAAACAGAATTGCTTTTTGAATTGACTCACAGTAGAGAGCTTTTCTTGTCCATCTGCTTTTGGATAATCCAATTTCTATATGACTAGAAACTAGATTTAGGGATAGAAGATGGTCATAGACAGAGGTGCTTTTCCCAATCTTCTAATGAAATCACCTTCCTCTACTTCTTTCCTCTCTTCCAACCTTTCCTAAACATTGATTTGAGCAAGAATTTAAGAAAAATTTTGCTTTGGCATATGTTCTTCCCTATTGGAGTGGTTTTAAGGATAATGATGTCACTTCATGATCATAAATATGTCCTCACTAGATTACTAAGGAGGAGTGAGGTCACGATACCTAGCTCATCTGCACAGACTATGGGATAAGGGCGAGGAGGCTTTCTACCTCTATTTATGAGAAAAGAGTAGTAAAAAGGCCCAGACTAGGACCAGTTAGACAAAATGTGCAACAGGTTGGAGTCCTGGAATGTGCTAGAAAATGGGCTATTACAAAAAAGATAAATTAATTTTTACCTACTTTACCTACTTTACATCTCTTCTGAGATCATCCTCCAGAAAACTTTAATAGGTAGCCTTATTTTTATTGCATATTCTCTAAATACCTGGAATTTGGTTAGATTTAGCAAACTGAAGTTACCTGTAACCCCGTGTTTCACGAACAACATCTAAAAGCTCTGTTCCTTTGAGAGTCAAAAGATTATACTCAAATTCGTATGAGCTACATTAGATAAATAAAAAAACTTATTAATAAATTTAAAAAATGTATACTGAGTGATTACAATATGTGACGCACACTTGGAGGTCCTATGACTACCTTAGAGAACAATTCAAAATACCTCTGACCTCAAAGAGCTCCCATTCTACTGGGAAAGGAGATAGATAGTAAGCAAATAAATATAGAAAACATGTAGTGTGTCCGAAGATCGTGGAGGAAGGTAAAACAGGGAGAAAGGCTAGAGAGTTCGCAAGCCGGGAAATGGGGTGAGGTTGTGCCATATCATCTAGAAACTTCAAGGAAGGCCTCGCTAAGAAGATAGCAGTTATGTCACATTTAAAGGAGCTTAGGGCAAATTTATGTTTGGCATTCGAAAGAAGCTTTCAGCTTTTAAATGATCTCATATGAGCTTGACTCTCATTGCAACTCATCTGAATTTCATTTAAGTTGATTCTTTACCTCTATCAACGCAGATAGTCTCATAAAGTACATGTTGCAAAATATAATTGTTCCCCATTGCCTTATATTTCATCTAATAAATACAAGAGTACAGGTATTTGGTAAAAACACTAATGACTCCATATTTACCTCCTAAAATAATTTAATGGTTAAGCTAAAATTAATGGATAATGGCTTTTATGTGGTTGAGTGCTGGATTTTGTTGTATTCCAATAAAGAGTATTGAATTTTATTTTGTCAGGCAGTACGATTACTTGTGGATAAATTTTATCTTTTTGAGGCTTGTTTTTAAATTCTTTTAGGGTTGGTTTAGAGTATCCTTTTCCCCTAGGGTTAATTTAGCCCCTCACTTCTAAGATGTGACTTCTACATCACTTCTATTGGACGTTCTGAATATTCAAGGGGGCTTCTCTTCTCTGGCTAGTGGGAATTTCAACAAATCCTGGCTTTGTGTAAGCTCCGGAAATTATTCACTCCCCAGCTCCCAGAAATTGTCGTTCTTGTCTCAGAAGTTGTTCTTGCCTTGCCTCTTGGGGTTTCATTCTATGCATGCAAAGGTTGGTCTTGAAAGATTCAAGAAGACATTTCTACATATTTTTGAAGGCCTTTCCCTGCATAACTCCCTCCTGCAAAAGCCCTGCAAATTCTAGCTGCTTCTTCACTCAAAAAGGCCTCATATTTACCCTCACTATGCTACAATCTAGAAATTCTCCAGACAGAAAGCCTGGGTAACTGTAGGTCTCATTCTTTTGTTTTATTTCTCCCAGGGATCATAGTGTTGGGCTATCTGTTGTTAAAAGTATAAAAATAGTTATTTTCTATATTTTGTCCAGTTTTCTAGTTGTTTATGGCAGGAGGTTAATTCAAAACCCTGTTACTCCCTTATGGCTGAAAACTCATGTCTCCTAAATCTAAATTTAGCTCTTGTTTTATAAACACATTGTTTTTCAGCATGGCAGAGTACCATGTCTTGAAGGTCAACAAAATGGATTTCTTGTTTTTTCCTGGGAGAACAGAAAGCTATAAACATGATAAACTCCAATACTATATCTCCAATTTTCTGAAATGTAACTCTTAAAGCCAATGGGAAAGTATATAGTGACCTAGGTAATTGTCAAAGTATGTAAGCAAAGAGGCCAGTTTCTAAGGCAACCAACTTATTTATCCCTGAAGCATTAAGACATAGTAAAATATTTTAGGCTTTATGAATATTTATATTGAAGTCATGTAGAAATTAAAATACGTTATCAAGAAAGTAATATAAACTTAAATCTAGAAAAATAGAACTATTTTTCCTATACATTTCATTTCTTGGTAAGCCAATAGTTTGAGTTCTTGCACTAGAAGATGAGGCATTTCCTTGTACTAAGTATGACAATAATAACCTGAGACGTTATCATAAAAATACTAAAATCTAGGCTGTAGATTGTGGTAGCTGCTGTATCCTTGTGCCTAGAAGAATCTCAGGCACATTATATGTTTCCTAATAGATATTAATTGAATGACTTGATGAATGAAGGATGACAAGAATAGATGAGGTATTGCGGCACAGTAAATATTTTTCCTTAGAGGGGAGGCATTACTTATTATTTCTTTGAAGTGGTGAGTTCTGAGAAATTTTCCAAGATTGCGAAGGGTTGATTTTAACATCATGCAGATGGACTGATTGGCTTCTCACAAGAATTCTGGAAATGATGATGATAACAACTACAACACAATAATAATAATAAGATGATGCAATCATAATGTAGTAATAATGAACAATAACAAATAATGAATTGTTCATTATGTGCTTTCTTTGAACCAAACAACGTTCTATGCAGTTTTTATGTATGCCTCATTGATTTTTTTACTACAACAATGTGAGGTGGATACTATTAGCCCATTTTACAGTTGTGGAATGGATCATATAAAAAAGCATAAAAGTCATCCTCAAGAGGATATTTCTCATGCCACCAATACTTAACAGACTCTGATTGGGTGTGTTAACATATTCCTAAAAAAGAGCAGAGAAATCTGAAAGGAAAGACGCTGGTCGACAATGAAAACACTGAAACACTAAATTTAGTATGAAGAGTAAAATAAAAAATGCTTTGGTATAAAGAGTAGAAGATGTCAGTATGAGCTGCTGCTCTCAGGAGTAGGTGTCACATTTTATTGTGGAGGTACATGCTTCAGACCTTATAGGCTAAATCATTAACAATGAAATAAATATTTTATTTATATTTCAATAAGGTCACGCTGAGTAATTTTCTCATCATAATTTACCTTCCATGTGTTTACTTCTATGGAGAGAAGATGCTGGGCAGAAGTTGTGAGCACATGCGTCAATAAAAATTAAATTTTTTGTATCTTAAGTTACATACCTCAGGGCTTCAAAAATTTAGTTATTTTTAGTCTTTACTATCCAAAACAATAAACTCCAGTAAAAAGACAAATGGAAATTCTAGTTAATCATGGAAACCTATTCTGCTTTGGAAAAGTGCCATATCCTCTATAGGTGATACATTGGATTAACCTACACACTATTTTTTAAACTTCTACTCTCTCTTGTTGACACCAAAGAGAAAAAGAATTATTTGGTTGTTACGTTGTCTGTCTAGTAAAGTCATACAATTCTGAACATTTGGATTGATATTCAGAATTATAACCATAAGACTAACATTTACTGAACATTTACCATGAACCAGATACCATGCTAAGAGCTTTACATTTTTTATCTTATTGAAGCTTTAAGATGTAGGTCCTATTATTAGTCTCATTCTACAGAAGAGAAAATTGAGGCTGAGTGAGGTTTAATACCTTGCCTGAGGTCACAGAGCTAGTCAGGAAAACCTGAACTCCAATTACCTCCAAGCCTATGGGTGCCCTCTACACTCTGCTATGCCATCTTCCCATGCATTCTTTAAGAATACAGGTAGCACAGAATCCAATCTAAACATATAGCCAATATATTCATTTGCTTTTGCTTTCTAATCTTATCTTTTTTGCATTAGTATCCCTGATGTTACATTTCTCTAATACTACCATCTTTGGAAATGGAAGAAAACAGTATCTTGTATGCTCTGTTATTCGAAATATAGCAACAATCAATTCCATTTCCACACCTTATAGTCAGTTATAGTCAGTCCCAGAGTTCCATTCAATATTGGAAGTTCAGAGGTGGTCTACCTCTATTCTATTTATTTCTCCACACATATTGTAATGAATGATAAGTTATTTTTCTGTCTTTTTATTTTTTCCTGTAATTTATGTTGTGGAGAAGAATAAAGAGTTAAAGTTCCCAGACTCAAAGTAGAATTTACCAGAAACAAGAATATGTGTAATAATTTCCAAATTGTATTTACGGATACCATTTTATTCTATTGATTGAAAACTGTACTCAGCAAAGGGAATCATGCAAAGAAAATAAGAGAGAATGAAAAATTGAAACAAAGCATTGATGGAAGTTTCCTAACAGCAAAAATGAGAAGGCTGTGCCATCCCAGGGGAAGTGGGGGTGGAAGTGATGCCTGAAACAGAGAGAAATGTGATGGAGTCAACTGCAGCGAATCCCGTAATTACTAAATTAGACTGTTCCATTTCTGGATAATGCATGCTGCATTTTGATCTTGATTTAAAATCCAATTAGTTCAGGATCATCATTCCTGTTAGTTCTAGCTTCTCTCTGATGACTTTGAGAATAGAGCACTAGATTAGTTATTTTTGTGTTTGTTCTTTGTAGGCCGACTTTGAAGAGATGGCTTTTTAAATCTATGGCAACAGGTGTCCTCCCTCCCACTCTTACATATTTTACTGATTACTCTCTTGGTTATCCTCAAATTCTCTCATCATAGTAACCAATGAAATGCTACATTTATGCACATTTATGCTTTTTCCAATAAATAATGACAACAGCCATGACTCGCTTGTCTTTGAAATTACTACTTCCTTTCAAATTTTTTATGTTTTATTTCCTATGCAGAGACTTTGCCTTTATGGATTGGTGTTATTCTTAATTCTCTTGTTTTTATTTATTGAGCTCATCAGACAAGTCTTACCTATATTGTGAAGAAAGAAACATTCGAAGGAAAAGAACAGATTTTAGGTTTGTTGATTGTGAGAGATGAAGACCTCTGGAAAATGACCATTTGATTGTTTTCTGGTGAGAGTGAAAAGGAAACTTCAGGCAGCCCATTGAAACAGCTTCAGTTTGTTCACATACCAGTAAGTAGTTGATTGAAGACAGTATGAAATAGCTTCAAAGGAAAGACTAGGATTTATGCATTAGAATATATTAATCTATAGTTCATGCTTATGAAATTATTCTGAATATAGGTTTGCTTTTTCTTATTGAATACATAAAGAAAAACTTCTGGAATGGTGGCATAATATATATTATAAAAACTTGTTCTTTATAGTGAAGCATGAAGAGTTACAGTCTACAATAATTTCATACCACAAAAAAGAAAACAGGCACTGTTTTCCTCCATGGGCTTGCTGAAGAAAATGTGAAGCATTGATTGAGCGCTGCTTGTTAATTCGCACTAGGGAATCACGTAGATTACTTAATTTTGAAAATTATAATGTAAACAAAACCAATGCCATAAAGGAGTTCAAGGGCCCTACATCAAAATAATATTTTGTTCATTTACTTTGACAAGTATGTTTCACATACTCGAGTGTTACTTATGATTACATTGCATTTGAATTAACATAGTGCATTTCATCAAAATAATGAAATCTTAGTGATATAATAACACAGGGAAAGTTCATCATATTTTTCCGATACAGATATTTTAAACAATTTATATACATTTATGGGTGCATTGATGTTATCCCATCTGTCCTCACTCTCAGTTTCTCTCTCTCTCACACACACATAGAGGATTAAAAGTAAATCTAGCAACTTTTCTGTCTTTTTATAAGCTCATAGATTATGATTATTATTAAAAATGATTGTATGGTTGATAATTCATACATTTCTGTATTCTTAGTCTGCAGTCTTCATGTTTTCAAAAGCAGTTACTATATCCATGGTTGTGTAGGAGATATATTGTGACAGATTATTAAAAAAATTAAATCTATTAAAACTGTGAGCCTAGTAAATTGTATAGTCTAATGGTATGCATCAATCAAGAAATGGGGAGATGAGAATATTAACATATGGATATTGAAGAAGGCAGAGATGTAAAAGTCCATCATTAAAAAAAAAATCATTTATATTAAGCTTTTATCCCATAAAATTAATTAATTTTGCTTCTAGGTTTAACTTTTTATATTTAGTTTGTACACCCTCTGAGAAAGAATATTGAAATAACGTGTTATTGTTATTATAAAAGTGACTATTATTTGAACTTTATCCTAGTTATCAAAATACTAAAAAAGATAGACCGAATAAAAATTCGGTGAAAAAATGAAAACAACCATAAATTGCCTAGGAGCAATTATAAATTATCTATATTTAGAACACGATACAGATTTATGCCTATCTAATTACGATGTGACATATCATGACATTTATTTTAAAGAGAGATTTCTAAAATAAATTATATCAGTAATACTGAATTCTTTTTTGTGTGAATAGAGTTAGTTTATACTCTAAATGATTTAAAGATTATTAATCTTTAAAATATGCTACTTTTCTTTATAAACTATGAAATTATGTACCAGTGTCTCATAAATTAAAATTCAACATTCGACTAAGTTGTTACTTTTAAGTAAGAATATTTAATTCATGAATTCTTTGTAAGGCAACCTGATATTAAAGTTTTTGATACATTTAGTGTGTCTGGTTGAAATTATCTAATCAACTTAGGCTTTGAGAGCAGGAGCGAGTTGGCATGAAGGGAACCAGCAAAACACCTCTTGAGGACTAAATGGGGGACCTCAAAACTCACGCGCAAAGATAGAGGGTCAGAAGCATTATCGAAGCCTCAACATACATTAACATTATATTTAAGTATTCTCTTCATGTATTAAGAAGAAAAATATCAAAATTAGTTTATTCAGTTATTTACAAGGCTACCAACTTTCCAATTGAATTAAAAAAGGAATTAAGTATCAAAATATAGTATATTAAAAGAAAATTTGTTTTTCCCTCCAAAAAACTTTAGAAGTAACCAAGCAGTTTTCCTTTATTATCAGTGATAGTAAAATCAATGAAGTCTAATTCTAAGGAGTTTAATTTTAGGCAGAGTTTTAGCTGCAAAAGCACCATGGTTACAATGAAATATTACTCAGCCATAAGAAGAGATGAAATACTGCCATTTGCGACAACGTGGATGGACTTTGAGAAAATCATATAAGCGAAATAAGCCAGACAGAAAAAGTTGAAAACCACATATATGTGTGATATAAACCTAAAAGCAACAAACGAACAGGACAAACAAACAGAGACCCATGGACATGGACGATGGACTAGTGATTACTAGAGGGGAGGGGGTGAGGAGAGGGAGGAGGCAGATGGGTATAATGGGTCAAATATGTGGTGACAGAAAGAAATATAACCATGGGTGGTGAATGTACAATGTAATATGTATATATATATGCCTTACTGTTAAGTTGTATACCTGAAATTTGCTAGATTTTGTTAACCAATGTCACTATAATAAAAAATAAAATAAAATCTTAATAAAAAGAAGAAACTAATTTCAGATAAGAGAGTGTTTTGGGTTGGAAATGTTTTTAAAATAAAATAATACAATTAAAAAAAAAAGAAAAGCACCATGGATAACAAAAGACATTAACTCAATTACTATACTAAGTAACACTGACTATTTTAGATAACATTGTAAAGGCATAGATTGAGCTTTTGAAGTTATGCTGTAATATCTACCATATAACCGAAGTTACAGTTCTTAATATACATATAATTAATGTAACATTTATTTTATTATTTAGTGTTACTTTATTTTCTATTAGGGATTAGAAATGAGCAAACTTAATTTACTTACAAATAATTTAAAACAGTTTTTAAGGAAAACATCCCTTATATGGCAAATGAAAAAAGTGGAAAACATGCTTTTCTCTCATAATTGCTTATCAAATCCTTTTTTTTAAAATAGCTAATGACCTAGAATAATCCTCAGATCTCTTATCAAGATTCTTTACTTCTGAAGAAAGAGAAGCAGATTTCATGCATTGCTGACCCATCTCTGATCTATTAGAAAGCAAATGAGTAGACACTCTGGGTTACTTTATCCATAACGAATGCATGGATATTGCCAGTTTCTTCCAGAGAGTCACAAAGATAGGAGATGGCTCTGAAAAGAAAAGTGCTGGTCCCTTGGGACTGGAATCCTTGTACCTGTCAGAAAGTTAAATGTGCCTCAGCTGAAGGCAGCTGTTCACTTAGACTTTCAAAATTGAAAACCCTTTTGATGGATTAAAAAAAATTATACACACACACATTGCAAATGTCAAGGGTGTGTGCGAATCAAAGACACATATATGGCTTGCTTTAGCAAAAATGAAAAATAGTTATAAAAAAATTAGATTTCCTGCCAGCATTGGCATGCTATTTCAGCTACATTAGTCTGGCCAAACTCAATATTTCCACATCAGTTTTGGCTGAGGCCCTTCCTGTTACTGTGGGAGATGTGAAGGATGTAAACAGAAACTCCTGGATAACTAGAGTAAGTGGCATACCCTTGGAGGACACAGATGATTTTAACATATAATAGGGTGATGGATGTGTAGTATAATATATTTTTAAATCCCACTGTGATTTGAAGAGTCCAGCAAGAGCTAGAAAGTCCTCTAGGGTCAGTTTCTGCTTTACGAAGAGCCACTTAAGTCACTTCCATCAGTTATGCAAATGTAGGTTTAATATAAGTTTCACTTGTCCTTTGGAAAGGGTGTGAAACCATATTTTATTTCTGTAATTTTCTGTCGCTTAGCAATACTGCCTGTCACTTTACTTTTCAGAATTGCAAGGTGGGAGTGGGGTTTGTTGAGGCTTCTGGGAATGGAACCTCAATGAGACACTGACCATCCATCCCAAGGTTCAAAGTTAGGACATTGTCCTTTGTTACCCAGACTGGCCCTGGCTAAAATCTATTGGCAGAAAGGGGTGCCAATGGTTAAAAGGTGTTCTCCGCTAGAGGGCTGATGACTCAATTTCAAAATATACCTATATGCATTCGTGGGTGACAGTGAATTCTGGCACAGGGCATGCTCTGCAGACCCACTGTAGTAGAACACATACATTGGAGGACAATGAATATTATGAATGAAGAGAATTATTACATTAGAGCTCATATTGGGCACATCTGCAATTGGGGGCATGAGGTCTAGGTCAGCAAGTGCATCTCTGCAGTTGTGAGATGACAAATTCATCTTGAGTGTCCAATTTTCTTTATCTGTTAAAGAAGATTTTATTTATTATAGAATAGATATTTTTCTTATATGGTAGATATGAGCAACTGATGATATATATTAAGTGATTAGCACAGTGCCTGGCACTTATTTTGTGCTCACTAAATAGTTTCTAAAAAACAAGCACTGGTTATTATTGGATATTATAGAGAAGGAACATATTAGAATGAAAGGTACCCATTTTTCAAGACCAGAAGTCTTGGGTATAGGTTTAGGTTCTACGTAAATTTAGGCAGTGACTTACAGATATCTAGTGTTTTATAGTATAGAAAACATTTTAAAAACAGCATGCCATTTAATTGTTCTCTCTGCCTCAGCTTTCTCACCTGTGATATTAGAGAAACATTAGCACCTGCCCCACCTACTTTACATACTTGTGATTGTAAAATGCAATGATAACTCTGTGAACACCATGAAAATGGCAACGAGTCATGTGCACGTTAATTATCTCTGTAGCATCAGGAGGTGGTACTAAGCTAAGGCCTGTGGGAGCACACAAACTAAGTGGGAGTCCTGAAGATCCTGATATGCAAATAAGATCAAATGAAATTAAGTGATATAGAAGGAACGGTGACTTTTTCAAAAAGCTTTAGGTGATTGTATCTAAGTGAATTAGTTTTTATCTACAAAGCATTTAAAAGAATTAAGTGTATTTGTTAGGCACTTATGATAAACCTTGAACAAGACAATAAGCTTTATGGGAGCAAAGACTGGGTCTGTCTTTGCTTACCATTCTATCTGAGTATCTAGCTTTGAAAAAGTGAACAGTATTGTGTTTGCTGTGTTGAGGGATACACTGAAATGCAAAACACAGCCCCTACAATACCTGTTTCCCTTCCTCAAACATTTATTGAGAAGCTATTACTTGACAGGCACTCTGCTAGACTAGGGAAACAGACAAACACGAACTAGACCATTGCATTGACAAGCTAACAGCCCAGAGAGAGATTTACATTCACAAAGATGAGATGAGTATGATACAACGTGACAAGTGATATAACAAAACATGAACAAGTGCTGTGGGAGACTCATGGATAGACCACTTCACTCTGCCTAGATCAGACAAGTCAATTCTATATAAAACACCTGGAGAACAACACAAGACTGTGTATACTCAAGTGATGGAATAGATATTGTAGGAATGAAAAGACTAGAAGCCTATATCCATTATAGATCTAGGAATATACTCTTACGGTATTGGTAGTTAACAGGAAAAGTTATATCTGACCTCTGGAGAAATGAAAAATAAGGAAATACTTTGCTGCATTAGAGTCATTTGGAATCAGGCACCTGGTTGCAAATTGGTGCTCAACTGACCCTCAAGTTAAAGAGTGCCTGAAACAAATCTTTTTGATCATACCAAAGATTCTAAGCATTTACACATTGTTAGTACATTTCCAGTTTTAAATCCTTGATGATATTATTCTATGTTATGGAAATGGAAGAACAAGATCTTTATGTCTCTAAATAACAACCCTAACGTTGTGATTACTGGAGGCTTTCGACCAATATAGAATATTTGGGCTCCTCTTCCAGTAGGTGAAACACCTGAAAACATTTTTTGGCTCCTGACTCACAGCCTTCTTCTCTGTCTCTACACCTACCTTCCTTCTTCTTGACTTCAGTGTCCCTTCTGCTTGAATTCCTCCTCCGCAAAGTCCTAGTCCTCTGCCCCCTCTCATCTGCCTACTCCTTTGCTCATAACCTAAATTATATACTACCAACAAAACTGTAACAGAATTTAAATCTGGATTTTAGATATCCCACTCTTGGCATCACCTCCACACTTCAACCTTCCTGCTATCCACTTAACCTATCCTCAAGTCCCATTGGTAGTGTGTCAAAAATACAATTGCTTCCATCCATTCTCTCCTCCCGCTGCATCACCTTTGGCTATGCTATCATCGGTTACTTAGATACCATTACACTTGTAACTATAGCTTAACAAACCAGTAAAAATCCTAATAACAATATTAACATGGTTAAGCAGGTATGCTAAATTTCCTATTAAAGAAAGATTAGAGTAAATATAAGATTTATTTACCTTAAAAAGGGAATGTAGCTTAAAAGGATATGTAAATAAAGCTTAAAGCACCCAATTTACAGAGATAAAGGCAATACTCCATGAACCAATGCAATGTCCACATTACCCTGGCATTATTCCCCTTTTATGCTCACATGAACTACTTTATGCTACAAAAACATGTTTAAAGCAAATGATAACTCTGTAAATTCTCTAAAATACAATAGTGAAATAAAAATAAAATAGTAAAATAGAAGTAAATCTTAAATTTGTCAAGAAATTTTAAAAATTATTTGGATTATTAATTAATACGAATGAGTTCATATATCATGAGAAGTCAGATAATCCAGATTTTAGTATCTATTGTGCCATGTAAGAACCATGTGACCTTTAGTTAGTCACTTGACTATGTGATAGTTCTTTTGAGTAACAAAAGAAACAATTATACCTGACTTATCTTCATCACACGATCGCTCAAACAAGTTATAATGAGTATAAATGAGATTATGTGATACGTGTAAAACAACTTTGAACACGAAACAATACTATATTAATGTAAAATGTTTGGATTAATAATAAGAAAAACTTATTACTGGCAATTGCTAAATGTTGTCTTTGTATATCGGAGATACGGTATAAAGCACACAAATTCTGGGTGCACCTCTATGAAACTTTACCTTCTAACAGAGAGTCACCATTCGGACTCTCAAGGAATGGAGACCAACTTATGCAAGCTTATCGTAGCAGGAACAAAGAAAAAATATTGCAACGGGGTAAACGTTAAGCAGCTTGGAAACCGAGACACATTCCTACTACTTGAACATTTCATCCTGAGCCTCTTGTGACACTGGAATAGACTGAGGAGGCTCTTCTCTAAGCACTGTGGTTTCTCAAGCCAGTAAGAATACACAGCATAGGATTTCCCACTGTCAACGAGAAAAGTATTTTGGTGAGAATTGTTCAGCTATTTCCTACGCTGCAAGAAATTGAAGACAGCATTATAGTGAATCTTAATGCAAATCACTCTTTTAGATGAAAGCCTATATTTAAATAAACATATATATATATATATATATATATATATATATATATATATATATATATAGTCTATATCTGTATTTTTAATTGTCAAAGGGCAAGGCAGACAGTAAGGCTGAGATTCAATATGTAAAAGGAAGATTTAGACACTTTAGGTGAGGTTTGTTCCGTTCAGTGAATAGGTTGAAACTGAATATAGAGTAATGGAAAAACTTCCATAGATTATGTGTCCCAGAAGCAAGCACTGAAAAAAGTGACTGGAGATGATGGATTTAAAAATGGACTCAATTACCCAGTGATTTGATGGCCTCGAAATAAAAATCAGAGGGATGGATAAAGAAGTACAGTCATTGGAGGAATTCAATTTGGTGTTTAAACAGGGCTTGCAAACCTCAGAGGAGCAGATTGCAGTTATAATTACAGATAATGTTTCACTTCGTTTTTAAAATGAGTCATCGGAAAGACAGTAAGGAGGAAAAAAAACCCTGCTACATCTGTTTGGTCCTTTCATCGATGCAGGAATTAGAACCTTAAATAAAAGATGAGGAGTATTTTAACATGCCTTTTTGGGTTCATTCATTTATTTTTCAATCACTCATGCAATATACAAATAATGAGTGAATACCTTCTAGGTGCAAGGCTAGGATGATGTTTGGTGTATAACTACAATAGAAAAGCAGAAATCAAAGCCCAAAACTGAGAACAAGTACATAGAAGGCCCATATATATAGAATACATTTTTCATATATTTTTTAAAACATTCGTTTCCTTCCTGCCAATTTGACACTCCATATTTTGCCTCCCTCATTCCAAATCGAGACCGTGGAGAAGGGGCCCCAGCAGGGGATCCTTCCCACTGCAGACCCCAACTTCATCCAGCCATGTTCCTCAGGAGAGCCCATCCCACTCGTGACCCCCTTTCCGTGGGTCTCAGTTTCCCCCAGACCCCAGGAAGGTGTGGAGAGCCCTTGCAGACACCTGGACTACTCATACTGCATCTGCCACATCCCCTGAAACACTAGAGCAGTGACTATGTTTTATTTTATTTAAGAAAAACTCATAGAGTGCTGACCCTGTGCAAGACATTCTTCTCATCTAATCCTCATAACAGCCCAGTGAGGTAGTTATCACTATCAGCCACACTTACAGATAGGGAAATTGAGCCATGAGTTGGTTAAGAAGTAGCTCAGGGTCACAGAGGCTGTGATTTGGAACCCAGCCTGTCCATTCCAGTCTGCGCCCTTGGCCTCGGTGCTAGTTGCTCACTTCAGAGAAGTGGTATAATCTAACAGCTCTAACGGGACCCATGGCCTGCTGGTGACAGCCCCTTCCTTCCACCATATACCCAATCCCGTGCGAGGATCCCATTCATGTTTCTCAGGACCCATATATTCAAAGCTAAGAAGCAGACACCCCCTCCTCCCTGATTTTTGACTCTCTTCACACCCTCCTGCTCCCCTCCCATTCTCAGGATGACCATATAATTCATTGTTCAAACAGGAACGATTTAAGAATGAAAAGGACAACTATTAATTACACCGGGACCACAGGTGTGGACTGTAACTGTGCGGGTGAAGTGAGACGCAACCTGTTTCTACCACAGAGTACCAGTGTGGCATTCTCTGCTGGGCATCTCCCCACAACCCTGGCAGAACAGCCTTTCCTGGAGTGGCCAGGACACCTTAACACTTTCTTCCTTAGCTAGGATCTTGAGCTGGGATCCAATGTCTGTCCTTTCCCAGATA
Source organism: Pteropus medius (assembly GCF_902729225.1). Lineage (NCBI taxonomy): Eukaryota > Metazoa > Chordata > Mammalia > Chiroptera > Pteropodidae > Pteropus > Pteropus medius. Next base: position 600,635 of record NW_024344370.1, read on the forward strand.
AAGGTTTATTTCAGGGCCAGAAGCACTGAAGGATCAAAGATGAGGGAGGATATAAAAAGACTCCACAGAGTAGAAAACTTAGGACAAAGAGGGAAAATTCAAGCCTTTTGGACCCGACAAACCTGAGTTCGAATCTCACTCTGTCCCTAAATACAGTGTGGCCTTGAGCAAATTACTTCTCTGAGCCTCAGTTTCCCATCTGTAAATGGGGGAAATAGTGCTAATCCACAGAGCTGCTATGAGGAAATAGTGATGTGTATAAAGGGAATGTCAATAAATATTGTTATTTCTCTGTGATTCACCTCACTTTTGGATTGTTTTTTCTTTTTCTTGCTGATTTGCAATCAGACTGTATTAATAAAATGTATTAATTAAATTTTGCCTTTATCACATATATTGGGAACATGTTTTGCTGATTTATAATTTAAGTTTTCCTTGATTTGATGTTTTACTCTATAGAAAATTTTAATTATTTATGTGATTACATTTATACATTCTTTTGCTTTATGAATTCTGGGTTGTTTTCACACTCCAAAATATAATGAAATTTGTCCATAATTGCATCTAGTATGCTATCATTTTTATTTTTTGCTTATTTAATCCATGTGAAACTATTTCAACAGGTTTATTGAGGTATAACTGACATAATAAACTGCACATATTAAAGTGTGTGATTCAATAAGTCGACAAATGTGTACACCTGTTAAATTATCACCACAATCAAAATGGTGGACATATTCATCTCTGAAAAATTTCTTGTTGTGCCTTTTTATTCCTCCCTGATGCCCTGCCCCCGCCCACACCATCCCCAGACAATCACTATTCTATCACTTTAGCTTAGTTTCCATTTTCTAAAAATTTATAGAAATAGAATCATATAGTATATACTTTTCCTCTAGCTTCTTTAGCTCAACATAATTATATGGTGATTCATTCATGTGGTTGTATGTATCAATAGTTCGTTTCTTTTTACTGTTGAGCAGTATTCCATTGTATGAATATATAACAATTTGTTTATCTGTTGATGGGCATTCAAGGTTTTTCAAGTTACTGGCTATAACCAGTGAAGCTGCAACGTGTACAAGTGTTTTGTATGGACATGTGCTTTCATTTCTCTTGGTTAAATGCCTACGAGTGGAGCAGCTTAGTTCGGTAGCTATATGTTAACTTTTTTGTGTGTAACTGTTAGACTATTTTCCAAAGTGGTTACGCTGGTTTACATTCCTGCCAACAACATATTGCAGTTCCAGTTGTCCACATATTCGCTCTTATTGGTATGGTCAGTTTAAAAAATTTTGGTTTTTCTAATAGGTGTATAAAAGTATCTCATTTTAGTTTTAATTCACATCTCCTTAATGAGCAATGATGTTGAGCAATTTTTCATGTGTTTTCTATATTTTTAGTTTTGATAAAATGTTAGTCCAAATTTTTTGCATATTTTTTATTGGGATGCTTTCTTATTGAATTTTGTGAGTTCTCTCTCTATATTTTTTTTATCAGATATATGTTTCAAAAATATTTTCTTCCACTTTGTTTTTTAAATTTTGATGAAGTCCATGTGTCAATTTGTTTAAAGATCATGATTTTGGTGTTCTAGCTAAAACATATTTGCCTAAGCTAAGATCACAAAGATCCCTGCCCTTTTTTTGTAGAAGTTTTTGTTTTAGATTTTATACAAAGTTCTATTATTCGCTTTGAGTTAATTTTTACGTGTGGATCAAAATTTGTACTTTATATGTACAGATATTCATTTATTCCAGCACTATTTTTGAAAAGATGTTCTTTCTCCACAAAACTATTTTTGCTCCTTTACGAGAAATAAGTTGCTATTTTTGCATGGGTCAATGTTTAGAGTCCCCATACTGTTCTACTATATTTTTCCTTCCTCAATACCACACTGTTTTATAAGTCTTGTGATGAGTAGTGTTAGTTCTTTAACTTTGCTCATCTTTCAAAGTGATGCATATATTCTGGGTCTTTTGCATTACCATATGAATTTTAGAAGTAGCTTTAAATGTAGTTAATTTCTACAAAAAGCTACTGAGATTTTTGGGGAGATTGCATCGAATCTAATAGATCGATTTGAGGAGAACTGATACTGAGTTTTACAACTCAAGATAATTGAGGAAGGCTTAATAAAATGTTAACTCCAAAAGTGTGGATCAGGGTGCACAGAAATCATAGGAATAGTGCAGTCCCTGGGCTGTTACTGCACTTGAAGTTGCAAATAGAAGTGCTTAATGTAAAGAGAGCTGCATTGGGAGAAACTGAGATATTTGAGGAAGTTGAGAATGTAAATACCCTTTTCTCACTTTCCTCCCTCCCTCTGTTCTCCTCCTGGGGTTCCCTAGCAAGCAAAGATGATCATATGCCTATTCTTTGATTTACTTAACAGAATTTCTGTGGTCAAACCATCTTTACATTTCTGGGATCATATTTTACCATTTTTACATGTCTAACATTATAGTTAGGATAAACAAATGCTATTTATTAATATTTTATTGTTTTTTTTTTTCTTTTTATACTCTGTTAGATTTTGGCATTGACTTCGGAAGCCTGGAAATTTTCCTCTTTTATGCATCATCCAAAATTTTAAAATAACCTAGATGTTCTTTGTAGGTTTGAAAGAATTGATGAATTGATTTGTGAAACTGTCTGAGGCATAAGATTTTGGTAGTGTGAGAATGATGTGATTTTTCCAGTTTCTTCTAGAATAATTGGTTTGTTCAATTTGTTACTTTTTCTATTTATATTTTTATAGAAAAATTATTCATTTTAAATAGAGTAAAATTTCTATTTTGAGTACATATTTATCTTAATTATGTTAATTAATTTCTTTAATTTTAATTTGGATTAATTGTCCTCTGTACCTGAATTTACAATTGTATCTAATTTTTAGCTTGCTACCTCTCCAATCATAGTTTTAATTTAGTATATTTATAGTTTCCCATATATTTGTTTCTTTCTGTTACTAGATTATTCCAAATATCTTCCTTTTAAATGTTTTTTGTGCCTTTTCTGGTAAAAGTGACCAGTAAGCACATTTATTAAGGCTAATTTTATGACTCCAAAAGTTAAATTATTTTTAGTTCTAAATAGTGAAGCAAAAAGAAAATAACATGTAAATATTATAAATATGCTCAGAACTCTAAACTGTCTCTTTAAAATACTTTTTATTGAGCCTTTATTTGCCAATGGCTATATTTCAAATATAGAGTGGCTTAATGAATATATGTGTATATATATATATTTCATTGATTCTAAGATAAACTTTATAAACATTGCAACATCTTTGAAATTGTGAAGCATAGTTTATTTAGCATATTTTTTCTTAGTGACAAGTAAAGTAATGGTATTTTTCCATTAATAACACCCTAGTTTTGATGAAATTGGCATAAGCATATCAGAACAAGTATAATCTGAGACATAATCTTATATTAAAATTCAGCCCACTGCCTAAGTAAAAATCATATATTATTCATGATCCGCTTTGTTCTGAACATTGGAGAGACTGTTTTACTGAGAACTTTTACTATATGCAATTATATTTTGAAGGTGTAACTTAATCAAACTACTTTTGAATTCTCAAAATAAATTAAAAGATAATATGTCATACTAGAGAGGATACTGTACTGAGTGTGAGTCAGAATAGATTATTTTTATGATTGTGGACAGCTTCTTAATACTATTGGCCCATTTCTTTAAGAGGAGAATTGTGAGATTGGACTAGGTAATTAGATCATCCAGTAGCTCTATGCATTCTAGCAGTATATGAATCTACTGGCTCTATGAGGTGTAGGTTAGACTCACCATTCCTCTTAACAGAGCAGATTATAGATACATTATGAGAAAGTGAGGTTTCAAATCTATGCTTGCTATCTCAGCACCTCTTGTAAGCAGGGTTTAGAAATTAAGGTAAATGACTTGTGGAAAACAGGTGGAAAACCTTGCCTTTGAGCCTAGAGATGCTCTAATCTGAAAAACAGAGAGAAGTTTCTTCCAAATCATTATCAGCACATTCCGCTTAGAACCAAATTTTGCACAATATGGACGCTGAATCCTGCCTTTGATCAGTGTTAGCGGTATGACATGTTTGGATTATCTCACTTTAAACCTGTTTTATTTTTTTCTTTCACAATCAGAAGTATCAGCATACAAACTTCTTACTCATGGCAATTGAACTAAGTGTAGTGACAAGTTTAAAAAGAATTTCATAAACAGGAGTCAAGTCATAAGTGATTTGGGCACTAAAGCAAGGACATGCAGTTTCCTTATTAATGGAGAATAAGCTCTTGCAGGCCTTGGTTCAGTGGCAAAACTCCCTTCTGCCTAATTTCCACTCTTCAAACTTTATGAAATCTTCAAAGAGCAGAGATTTATCAAAATAGAGAGTCATTAGGAAGTCAGTACTTTCTTCTTTTGAGTTCTGAAAAATTTAGAAATCAATTTTTAACGGTTTCATGTTTGAGTTTTTTTTATTTTAGTTATTGATTTAATATAGGATTCTTCTCTTTATTTTTAGTTTCTAGTTAAGTCTTGTATCTAAAAATAACAATAGAACATTATTATAAGAATATTCATTACAAGATTGGTCCATTGTGGACCATATTCAAAGGTTTTTGTTTCCTCGTTTCAAATTAATGACTTTTTATCATATATATAATTAATGTAAGCCGCTAGGATAGGTATTTGAGAGAGTGCAATAATGAGTAAGACATAAACACTGCCTTTGAGGTAATTAAGAGACAAGCCCCCAAATCAATAGAGCACAAGACAGAATAAAAACTGTGCCAGAGAGTAATTCAACACCCTACAGGGATCTGAATTGTCTTGTCTGAGGGCAATCTCATAGATCATTTGAAAATGGAGCTTTTGTATGGCACCTATAGTTGACACTGTTGGTGCTCTGTCTAGTTCCCCCAAATTTGTGACCATGCCTTTGTGTGTCTCCTACAGCTTCTGTGTTTTTTGGCTTCTTTGACCTGTGTAAGTCCACAGGATTTATGTTTGTCCCTTCTCTTGCCCAGTTCGTTGCCAATGACTGGTAGAGAAAAAAAGTTCTCAAATCAGGACAAACTCTGATGTGTACTTTGCATTCCAGAGCTCCCTCATGGGATCAGGCTGAAACTTCTTCTAAAATCACACCCTTGCTTGACTTCATCTCCTTCCCTGGGGCTTTTCTCAGTCCCTTTGTGGTTTCTCTTGGGGGCAGAGCACTTCCTCAATAAATCCCTTGCACTTGAGTCCTTGTTTTAGGTTCTGATCCTGGGGAATCTGAGAATTAAGAGAGGGCATAAAGAATTTCAGGTATGGACAGGAGAGAGAGGGTTCTAGAGAGAAGAAAGTTGAGGTTTATTTGGAAAGGAGTAAATACTTCAGTTTGGGTTAGGGTGGGGATTGTGGGAGAGAAAACTGGAAAGGTCATTTGGGGCTATTATGAGACCCTGAGAGGATCTTGAGAGCCAAATTAAGAAGCTGAACGAATTTGTTATAAAGTTGCCATATTTTCAAGGAAGCCCTATGATACAAATCCCAAAGATATTGGAGTTCCCATGAATTAAAGGGTTTGATGGCCAAAGAAAGATACCATATGAATAAATATATCCATCAATTTCAGTGAAATAAAGTGGGTTTAGGTCAAGACATTAATTATAAATTACATTTTTTCTAACAGTACACAGTTGACTGTAGATACATCAGTCAGATTGCAGACTTCTTTAAAGTGACTCCTCTGAATGACTTGGGTGTATTCTCATTATCTGTGGCTAGTGACAAAAAGCTGAAATATTCCTTTAGGATTTGAACCCATGATTTTAGTGTTTTTGTTTTTGAAGAGAAAATGCTGGAACTCTCTACCCTTCCCTTGTTCTGATATTTCTTTTCCACAATGACATATCATTCAACCATTCCCAATATCACTAAAAATAAAGGCAATTAGCTTCAATTGCATCTTAATTAACTAGATCTGTTGTTTTCTATGAGTTTATTTTTCAATGATTATTTTATCACAATGGTTTTCCTTTTCTAGCTTCACTTTGACTTTGAGGCCTGGTATTTAAAAAGGGCTTCAGTCAAATGCACACTCTATATGATCTTACTAACGTGGAGTGATAATATGTAGTCCTTTATCAGGGAGATGTCTGTAATTCAAGTAAACACTAAGAATGTCAGGTTTAGGGAGTGGATGAGAATATAGGTTATATCTTCAAATGTTACTACTTGACAAGATAAATAAGTTTATGTATTAAAAATAACAATGGCAACAATGACACATCCTGCATAGTCAGTATTATTACATAGCACTTGAATTTAGAATTTTAGAAATCAAGCCTCTTAGAATCATTTGAAGTTGATGAGATTAATTACTGATGAAACATAATACAGATTGGAGGAATATAATATTTACATCTGACAGATTTTCTATGTATTTCACACCTCCTCTTTTGGTTTTGACATTTCAAAGACTCTCATAGAAAATTCAAAGATCTTGTGATCAGTGATGAACTTCAAATCTTGTACCTGGTACAAATGAAGGTTTGTTGTAGCTACCACACATTATGATTTATATAAGAGGAAAATTTAGGTTTTTTGTGCTTAAAAATAAATGGTTTATTATCCTTTAGTTCTAGCTCGATTATGAATTTTATAGTAATCTTTTCCCTTTCCTGAAACTGGGAGAATCATACATTCTATGTGTTCTTATAAAGATCTGTTCTTACAACTCACACAGTATTAATTAAGCATTTATTTGCTTCTGTCCACAGTGGGACTGTGGCTGATTCACTGTTGAATTCTCAGTGACCTGCAGAATAGTTGGAACATGGTAATTGTGCAGTACAATAAATAGAGGTAAATTATGTTTTACCCATGTCTCTTGGGTTAAGGATGATATATTAATGGGTTTATTATTATTCTTCAAACAAGAATTATAATTATCAAATTACAAACTATACATGATGGTGAGTTATTCCTAGAATTCCCCCATTGACTACATTTCCCACAGGCTTTTGCAATATTTGGGAACAAATAAAATTGTTACTAAAAGGGCGAACATTTAAACAGAAGATTCCCTTAAATTCTAATCAGATGTTCACATAAGCATCCAGACTCTCTTACATCTGAAAATTTATTAACAGAGGAAGACTATTCTTATTTTTCAGATACACAAGAAGTCAACTCATAAGTGTGGCCCAGTCTTTGAGGGAATGACAAAGAAATGGACAAGGTGAAAGAAAGAATCTGCCTCTAAAATAGTTATGAGGCCTTGATAAGAGGTATGAAAACTCTTTTATGGAAGTTAAGAACCATGAAAAAAATGCTTTCCTAGTTTCAACTCAACTTTTATATCTCTCTGCCTCTCAACCACCCTTTTGTTTCATCTGGTCTTCTCGTACTTTCCTCTCATCTCAGAGAAAGGAATATATGTTTTTTCTTGGAAGTAGTCTTTCTATTTCTACCTCAGTAAGTTAATATTCATTTCTCTTATATATTAGGCCTCTTTTAATTCATAAAGTTTTTGTTCCCTCTCTTTTTTGGCTAGTACATTTATATCTTTGTTATTATAATTTAAAATAAAATGTCCTTAAAATTGTATAAGTGCAAATTAAAATGATACCATTTTAAGTATGTCATATCATCAAAATTTAAAAGTTTGGCAACATAAATTTGGCAAAGGGTGGGTCAACAGGCAGTCTCATAGTGGGAATGGAAATCAGTACAATCCCTGTGGATAGAAATTTGGCAATATCTATACAAATTTAAAATGCAATTTCAAGTCTAGGAATTTTTCCCACAAAAATACATACTATTGAACAAAGGATTCATTGTCATGGTTTGTAATTACAAGAAAAAAGTTATAAAAAGTACATGTCAACTAATAAGAGATTAGCTAAATTTATTCTTGTTATATATATATGAAGCTGCTCAAAAAAGTAAGCAGTGATGTGGAATACTCTCCAAAACATTTGTAGTTTTTTTAAAGTCAAGATACAGAAATATATACACACACACATCACTTTTATATTCATAGATTTGTAAAGAACACATAAAATTATTATTAGAAATTACCTTTTAGGACTAGACTGGGGCTGTCAAAAAATTTTACTTCTCGTAAGCCATCTCTTATGATTATGGTTTAAATTTTTGCTGTATTATTTTCATAATACAAAAACTTCTACATATATTTGTATAGCGGGTAGGGTGGAGTTTGAACTAAAGTTAAAATCTCATCATTTAAATTCAGGCTGTCACTTTTATTCTTGATATTATTTATTATGCTGTTTATTGTGTAAAATAAAAATAACATAAAAATTAAAGGGATGTCTTCCTTGTCCCCAGCGTGTCTAGATGTCATGACCCAGAAGCAACCACAATGAACATTTTGGTATACTGTCTTCCAGCTCTCTGTCTAGGTCTTCTTGCTTTTCCCTAAACTTCCCCTCCTGCCCTAAGGAAGATGAAAGGTGGTGGGAAAAGGCCCTGGCTCTGGAGTCACTTTGGCCCCACACCTGGGCAATGTAACTAACCTAAAGTTGCCTCTGCTTTTTTCTCATGTTAAATGGAACCTATTAAGGTTGTTCTGAAAAAGAGAAAATCTATGCAGGTCACGATAATAACCAGGACACATGAAAAGCTCATTAGAGAATGTTAGACTCATTTTCAGGCCATTTTTTCCCTATTTTTCTTCTTTTCATTCTACAATTCTCCAAACTCTCCATCATTAAAGCATCTTTCACTTTGACCTTGCCACACCCTCCATCTATCATTCTCTCATTTTCTCTTCACTACCATACTTTGAGTGGTAGGTTGCCCTCTATACTGCCACCTCCTTTAACCACCACTCCACTTTATCCGTTGCTGTCTAACTTTTGTTTGCATTATTTTACTAAAACTGCTCCATAAACACTTTCAAAGGGCTCAAAGTAGTCACTAAATAAAATGACAATTTCTCAGTGTTATGCAACCTTTTATAGCATTTCAAATGTTTCCGTCGACTTTTCTCTTCCCTAGGTCTTCTTGAAAGTTTTTCTTGCACTTTCAGATGAGACTCTGGCTATCTTCCACTTTCCTCTAAACGTGGCATTCCACATGCTTTTCAAATTTTTGTTTTCTCTTTTATGTTTTATCCATTGGCAAGAGCATTCAGTCTCAAAGTTTTGAGGATTACTCCCAAATCTTTATATCCTATCATGCAATTTACACAGTTTACATCCCACATTTCCCACGATGTTACATTTTTCTGTAAAGACAAATGTCAAACTTCAACCAAGCATCATTCTTCTTCCTAGGCCTGTATTTCCACCTGAGTTTTCTATTTTTGTAAAGAAAAGCCATCTTCTCTGTCACTTAATATTGAATTCATTGTTATTACTGACTACTCTTTCCATTGTGCCCACTTCTACAGGTTGTTAACAATTATAAGTTTTATTCTTTAAATTGACTCAAGCTGCTCTCAGTTCTTTCCATGGTCATGATCTAAGCTGAGGCTTTTAATGACCTTCCCTTTGCTCCAACTACTTTAAAAGCCTTTGAACTGGTTTCTATGCTTTTAATCTCTTCCCCTCTTGAAACTTTCCTAAACACTATTTTGAATAAACTGCTTATCCTCAAGTTTTGGTCAATATTATTCAACTATTCCAACATTTTTGATGCTTTCTCTACTTCTTATCATCTACCTCCTTTGAGGCGGTTTTAGCATAAGTATCAAGGGCATGGTCTTTGAAACCAGTTTCCCTGGGTTAGAATTCTAGTTCTACCACTAACTAGCTGAGTGAACTTGGGTAAATTAGTTAATCTTTCTGTGCCTCAGTTTTCACATCTGTAAAATGGAAATAATAATAATACCTATCTCATAGTGCTGTCAGGATGAGACAAGATAATACCCATTGTAAATTTTGTGAGGACAGAAGCCCTCTAGAGTGTATTCAAATCACAGCACTTTGCATATGGTGGATGTTCCACAAGTGTTCATTGCATGGTAAATGAATAAACATATAAATGCAGAAAACCTTAGAATATGAAATATTATAAAGTGACTGAAGTAAATTTAAGAAAAATAAAAAGAATTAATATTATCATAAACTTATCTGAAGTGATAACACCTGTAGGAATTATAAATTAAATGGATTCTGAAGTGAGTTGTTAATCCCTTCTAAGAAATGGTAGATGAGTCTAAACTGTAAACATTAGTTCACGGTGCTCAAAATACTCTCTTATGATCAATAGATGATTGAGCTGGACCAGAAGAAACATTTACATAATCTGGAGTAGAATATTTTGCAAGGCTTGAGAAATTTACTTTTTTAGTTAAAATATTCTTTAAGATAAACCCATTTCATTAGGAATAATTTACTTTTAATTTACTTTATGACAATATCAATTTTCATTCAATTACAAATTTAAACTAGAAAAATAAAATTAATCCATTGCTTTAAAATATTTACCTTTGAATAAGGAACTAGAAGAGTATATAGGTGAATATTCATTTACTAGCAAAGAAAAATCATCATAATAAAATTGCTAACTTTCATCAAATATAAATTTAAAAAACTTATCAGCATCTCCACAAAAACAAATTGATAAACAATAAAACATATAAGATAGTTAACATTTTTGATGTAAAAATTATTGCAAATTAATATTTAAAGGTGTATACCTCCATTAAAAATGGACTAACAGCATGAACATAGGCATAATGAAAGAAAAATTACTATTGTTCATAGGATATTCATTTAGATAACCATGGTCACTTGTCTTTTATTAAAATTTATATATAAATATCTCCTATCATTTTTTATATATATGTATATATATGTGTATATATATGGAATATATATATATATTCCAGTATTGCTGAGGGTACAGTAAAAATCATTATGATACATGTCACTAGAGGATAGATAAACTGGTAGAACTTACTTGAAGTAATTTGTTAACACAGATTAAAAAAGTGTAACTTTTTATTCATTTATTCAACAAACTTTTATTGATCATTAGGCATTCTTTATAGACGCTAGGGATACAAAACAGTCTACAAAATATCAAATAGATATAATGTCAAGGAGTAAGCAATTTTCGAAGAAAAGTCTTACAGAATAAGAGAATAGATAGTATGTTGGAATGCTCTCTGACTTATGGCAGGTGGAGAGTACCCCAGCGGGTTGGTACTATCTGAGTGTGGATTTGAAGAAATGGAAGAAGTGAGAGAAGCAAGAACGAAGACCCTGAGCATGTCTGGGATCAGGAAACCTGTGCATCAAATGTGCTGTGCACAGTGGCTAGAGATGAGACTGAGCAGGTGGTTGGGGCCCAGATGTGGTGGGATCTTGTCCTAGGCTGTGGTAAGGACTTTGAGTTTTCCTCTGAGTATAATGAGAAGCCACTATTTATGCATGGGAGTAACGTAATGTGATTTCTTATGAAGGCTGCTTTCAGGAGGATGAATTATAAAGGGATCAGGGCAAAGATGGACACAGGATTAGGGAGACCATTGCCAAAAATATTTTGGAAATCAGAAACCCTTGGAATTTGCATTTTAAGCACACTGTCAATTTTCTTGTTGATTTACAGGAGGTGTTCTAAAATGTTTTCTTTTTGTCTGATATTTTTATTTTAATTAAAAACAGGTATATGCATTGTCCATTCTGCTTCTCCCTGACACATCTGGAATTGTGCTTTAGAGAACTCTGAGTTTTTTAGTAAATATTTTCTAGGAAAAAGTTGCTCGTGAAGACTTTGGTGTAATTCCTGCAATAAGTGATAACATTTCTCGCCAGAATTTTGCAGATGAGGTCGACAAGGCTCAAAGAGGTTAAGAGTCTTTCAAAAGTCTCAGAGCTACTAAGTGGAAAAAAGTGCATCTCCCTTCACAGCTATGTATATCTCCCTCCACGAGCACTTGGAAATCTTCCCTTAGGGGTGACACTGGATACTGGAAAGATGGAACAGTTTGGTTTCTCAGTTTGAGAGAGGGGTCTGGTGTAGGAAGGGGGCGGGAATTGATGCAGGATACATGGCCTGCCACTAGCTAGGCTACTAGTCGGTGTCCCTTAAGGCATCTATCCATCTATCTGCCTCGTTCTGATGACAGAAGTGTCTCTTCACAGAGAAATTAATCTAATTTGTTACACAAAACGAATTTCTCACTTCAGAAAAAAGAGCATCTAAAAGGCTTCTTGGACATCAAGTCATTTTGCGAAATAATATTTTGATGAATTAAATGAGAACAAATCAGAAACAGATGCTTTTGGTTTCCTGGGGAATAATAATTGCTTTAAAATTAACGTAAAGGTGCCAGGTGGAGTTTAGATTTCATTAAGTCTCAAATATTTGGCAAATAGTTCAAGATGTTGGACCCCATGTGCATCTGTATTCATCTAGTCCTGATATAAATTAGATATTGCAAACATGTGTTGAGTTGTGTGGCTTTGATCTCCTTTCAAAAGGGATTGATTTCTCGAAACCTAACTTGCTCTCACAAATGGATGTTCAGTGTGTGCCTGGATTTTCCTTCTCTTCACTAATATTTTCCATTAACTCATGGGAACATGGATGACCATTTGGAAAGCCAGTTTGGGAATGTGGCATGACCAAAGAAACTTCATATTGAAAACTAATAAATAAAATTTTCAATGATAATTGAAAACCTGCTCAGGGGAACTTTAAATTGAAGGTTAACCTTTAGAAAATGTTATCTTTTGAGAAATGATGTTATCAGACTTTTGTGAACATTCCAGCATAGTTAAGATTTATAATTATAGGAAGGGATGAAGCTTATAGACATATATATATATGTGTATATATATATATGTATGTATGTATGTGTATATATATATATATATGTATGTATGTGTGTGTGTGTGTGTGTGTGTATATATATATATATATATATATATATAATCTTTCTAATCTTATTCACTATGATTAAAAGGAAAAAAGAAAAAAACCTCAACTTCTTAAAGAAAACTTCTCTTTAGATTTTAGCTCACGTTGAAATTCTGGATATGAAACCAACATGATTCTGACTAATAAGTCAAAATTGATAATGGTTTACAGACACTAAGTGAGCTTTACTTATTATAGTATATCTTATTATCTTATTTTTCCAAAAAAATTATTTTTTTTTCATAGATAAACATATGTGTATGTATAAAGTCTTTCCCCCATGTTCTCTAACCACATAATCCTTCCAATCCGGTAATTAGGGGGAGGCTATGCAGCGGAGTCACAGGTGTCTGAGCTGCAAGGGCCAGGATCACACCACAAGACTGAGCTGCATTTCTTTTTGGATAACATCAGGGAATCAATGTAAATACTTTCCTCTTTTGACCCTATAAGATTCAGCCATTTTTCCCTTCATACCTCAGCTAAACGTAGAGGTGGTTTGTCTCAATGGCCTCCAATTTCCATTTTTGTGAGTGGAACTTTCAAAGCTGTTTAGCCTACTTTTATACATAACTATCCTGGTTTCAAATACTCACTTAAATTTTTAGTCCATTTTTTAATATTCCTATAAGTTTTCCTTTAAACTTGGATTGAGTATGATAAAGACATAAAATATAAAAATGAAAATATAAGCAAAACAAGACTGTGGAAGACTTCAAAACTGAATCGTGTTTTCAGAATTCTTAATCCTCATATGTTTTCAAAATTCTTAAAGTGAGAAAGTAAAAATGTCTTTCGAACTGATTTTCTTTTTAAGAGGTTTTTTTTTTTTTGGTGACACTTGACAAATGACTAGAAAGAGAAAGATATAAATCTTTGAATTATCCTTATTGCCATTTCAATTGTTTTCTGTAAGTACTAATTAATAATCTATTCTGTATGTCATACTGAAATGAAACATTCTTTGAAATCATTTAACAATTTTGTAAGCTTAAGCTTATTATTTAACTTCTCGGTGTCCCAGTTTCCTCATTTATAAAGTAGACATAATAATAAGGTGAGTTCCTACTTAGAACTATCCCAAGTACATAGTAGGAGCTCAATGCTTTTATTATTATTACTATTATTATTATTTAAAGGATCTATACTTGAGACTTGCATTTATCAATCAGAGAACACCCCAGACAATACTTGATTGCAGTGAAGAACTATGTTGGGCAGGTCAAACCAGGCTCTATGTCCGTGAGAAACTGAGGAGTGGAAGCCCACTGAGGAGCCCTAATAGATTGGTGGCAGCAAAAAAATATTAGATCCAAATGCTTTTAAAAACTATAATAGGATTTATATTTTGAAAAGATAGTTGAAGAATAGATTTTTGCTTGAGTAAATACTGAGAAACCAGTTAGGAGGCTATTGTAGTAACAGCTTGGCGGTGATAGTTCAAATAGAGTAGTGGTAGTGGAGTTGGAGAAAAATGCACATATTGAAGACGTATATTAGAGGTAGACCCTTCAGCATTTGCTAATGGATTGCCTCTTCCTCGTGAAGGTGAAGAAATTTGAAGAATTAAGCAAGAGTGTCCTTTCTCTCTTTAAAAATCTTTTTTGTTTGTTTTAGAAACAGAATACTTGAGATTCATTTACTGAGATGAGAAAGATGAAGAGAGAAATGAGTTTTAGACCCATGAGGTAAAGGTCCCAGTAAGGCTATCAAACCAGGGGTCTGGACCAGAGATATACAACTGGGTGTCACAAGCTTATAAAGGGCTTTTAAAGCCATGACAATGATGACAATCATATAGAAATTAGGGTTCAGGACAGAGAGGAGAAAAAAATCTAGGTCCCCCATCTTTGCAAGATCGGGATAAAGAGGAAAAGTCCAAGCAGAGAAAGCTGACGATGAGTGAGCTGGAGGAAAACCAAGATAGAATTAAAAGGGGAAAAAACAGAAACAAACAAACAAAAATAGCTCTCTTAAGAGCACATGAAGTCATGTCTCTCTTCTTGCATTATTAAATACTGACTAGCTAAAGACCTCTTTTCCACAGTCACATCCACGAACTACATTAACATGAATTGGGGCAGCAGCTCTACTCAGCAGGCATTAGCAAGGCAAGACAGAAGTTGTTGCAGATAATGGCTCCCTCAGTGGTAGGGTTAAGACAGGAGAGAGAGAGATTTTCAGATTTATGGCCCTTCGTTCAGGTATTTTAGATGGAAGATAAGTCTTTGTTACCAATAGGCCTTATTTCTCTATTACAAAGTGAGCTAGAATTGTCTTTGCAAACAATGCAGCCTGGAATCTTTCAAGTTCACACTTAATCCTTGCCAGCTGATGGTTTATTTAAGGTAGGGCCAATCAACAAACTTCCAAAAACTCTCCAGTGGCTTACCAGCTCTTCTGTTGATATTTTGTATATATTATGCTACAAAAATTACCAAAATTATAAACATAAATTCTTTTTGCCTCTATATGATTGCTTAGACTTCAAGGCAAAGAAGTTGTCTGATTCATTTCTGTAGCCTCAGCATGTAGCCAGCACCTGGCAGAGAGTGGGAACTTAAATCAGCATTTCTTGAGTGAGCGAATAAATAAATACCCAATGCAGAGTGCTAAGAAGTAGAAGTAAAGAGGATACAAAGAAAATTCAGCTTCTATTATGAAAAATTCTTGCATCTTTTTTTATCTATGTCCTACACAAAATATAGATATGTTTACTGTACTATTATAATTCCAAAGCCTCTTTCTAGGCTTCAATATTCTTACAATGTTATGAATTTTCCATTATATATTTTTTTAAATCTCTCATTCTTCATCAACTTAATTTCTTTCTTTCTTTCTTTTTCTTTCTTTTTCTTTTTTCTTTTTTTTACTAATTGAAGCTTTTTTGCTAATGCAACAAAGCCAGTGAAAAGAATCAAGCCAAAACTCTGTAATACCAAAGCAATGGTAAGGCTGAACTGTGACATGGTAAATACTATATCTTATTTTATAAAAAAAAAACCACAAATTGATATTTAATAGTGTGATAGTTGTGCCAGGAGCTCACAGACTGCAGAAGAAACACTTGTAGATTGCAAAGTGATATTTAAAGAAAAATGCAGACACGATAAGCATATCCATGTTTTGTATATTTGCTTTTCAAGAAAAGATGTTGAATAGGCCATTTGATATGTTAGCTGAATGCAGCTGTTTAGATATTTGTTTGGTCTGCTATTGAATTTTTCATTAAAAATATGTGGTTAACAGCAGCCAACTTGATTTGCATGTGTGTGTTTCTGATGTGTTCACTGCTATGCTTCCCGTCTCCTACATCTTAATCACACCCAGGCGCCCGCCCCATTACATTACCAGAAGGGAAGTGATGGACATCCTTTGACTCTCTTCATGACCCCCTGATAATCCTGTTTCACACACAGGCTCCCTGCTGTATGAAACACAAAAGCTGCCACTGTAGTTCTTTACTTCCAGTCGATATTCTGACAGACTTGATCTAGCAAATTAGTATGCTGCGGTAGGGGCATGACAAAAGACCCTTTTGACACACTCTGAATCAATACCAAGGCCGACAGAGAGCCATTTCACTGTAGTTCTGTTATTTTTTCCCCTTTTGATGACCCTTTGCTTTTTTTTTTTTAACCAGCTTATATGACCTTGTCAGATTTAAAAACATAATGTTAGAGAAGTCATCCTTGCACACACATGTGCATGGGCACACGTGCACACACATCATGCACGTGTGCACACAAAGAGACCATATATACCATGCCAAAATTCCTAATGAAAATGTAAAAGAGAAATGCAGCTGGTGAGGAAATTCAAATACTTTCTTAAAAAATGAGTCTTCTTTCTACTTGAAAAAGAACAAAATAAGAAAATAATTGGACATCTCAAATAGCTATATATGTGTGTGTATATATGTATATACACACACAGACATACTACTGAATATAAACAGACCAGTTTTCTTATCAGGTTATACCTTGATATTGCCAGTTTTCAAATTCTAAAACTTATTAAAATGAAGCATGTAATTCCACAAATATTTTATATTTCAAGTTGTTCATTAGTTATATTAACCAAGTCTCCTAAATGTGATATTGAAAATTTTGTTAAATTTCTGACGTTAATACTGTTAGAAAGAATTAGAAAGTCAACTTCAAATAGCTATAGAGAGCAAAATAAAGTTATTAGTAAAAATAAAGTCTCTTTACCAATCTTTATTATGACAATATCTTACCTTTTTAATATCATGCATTTAGGGTACAGATATTCATATTTTCCATGCTTACTCATAGTATGAAGAATACTAGTATTATACCCCACCACGTGCATATTACATTATCGATATCACATGCATAATATGATCTGTCCAAATGTTTTTTTTTGAATAAAAACACATATATTTATTATAAATGTTGATCCTTTATTAAGTTTACTATAACTTTATCTGGTATATGCAGATGTTAAAACTTCATTTTATTTTGTCTTGAAGGCATAATTACGTATATTATAAATATCAATTCACTTAAATGATGTGCTTTATTTAGTTTTTATGCAGCAAATAAGAAACCCATGCTCTAAAACTGAACTGTGTTGAAATTGTATCTGCTGTCTCTTTTTATACTGCAACTACAGAACATAGGAAAGTACTTGAAAATGTTTCTCAGAGTTTAATATAGGGATGATCCAAAGATTAGACCAAAGAAAAATTAAGTCAAAAGTTGTTTTCAGGTTTAGAAAATAACTTACTTTTGAATGCAAAAAAACTCTCTCCTAAACAGGTGCACAGTTGATTTCCAGTGTTTTCCAGAGAGTATGTACACCACCTATGTGGTACTTCCTCACTTTGTTCTCTCAAATAAAAAAACTCTGTAGTCTCAATTCGGACATAATACTATCTCAGTAAAGTCTTTCTGGAAATATGTTGGCAAGTTATCTAATTATATTCCAAATCGTCGTTCATTTTCTTCAATGAGACATTACTAGGATCTCAAATAGTCCCCCAAAACATCCTAGCTTGGGCACAGTTTGTGTTTTTTTGATCTGTCAGTGCTAATATTAGGGCATGTGGATTCTTGGGCTTCTATATATAGAGCACAGATTTGGAAGATACAAGATACAAATGTAATGGCATTAATTGTATAAATCCCTTTGTAAAGTCTACAATAGCAGGGAAATACAATCCTGAAATATATGATATTCACATTTTAAAACCATTGTTTAGTAAAATTTCCTTTACATAATCCAAGCTGTACAGTCTTTTGGGAAGATAATAATACAGATATAAATGATATCTTTTATTTCAGTTTATATAATTAGTTAAGAGACAAAAATAAATGAAGATAAGAAAAATGGTTTTCCTCAGATACTGAGTGTGCAAGACACAAGTATTTTAAATTTCTTGTATTTTTTGTTTCAAGAATTTACAGTTCTTACAAATGGATAAATTAGGAAAAAACAGGTTTTTTTTGGATGTCTGTGGCTTTATGTCAAAACAAATCATATAACTCCATTAGTTCTTCTAAAATTTGATTTCTCCACCCCAAGGCGCGTTCGTGCGCGCGCACGTGCGCGCGCGCGCGGACACACACACACACACACACACACACACACAGACTCACGGGACCTTAGAGACTGTAATTTCTCTACCATTAGTTAATATGATGAGATTTCCTTTCAGATGGAGCAAAACTTTAATTTTAGATATTGGAGTCCAATTACCTGAAGGAGGACAGTTGTACAACACAGAGATAAAAAGAAATGGGAAGGTTATCTGTATAATTATGATCCAGAGAGAAAATCTTCATCATGCTAAAAAAAAATCTCTACAGCTTTGTAAATTTTTCCACTCCGCACTAGATTTTTTTGTTTGTTTTCTTTTGGTTTCTTTTTGTTTGTCTTTGTTTTTAATGATTCTCTCCAATGCTAATTATTACTTGTTTTTTTCCTGACTTATTGTCATGTCTGTACACTCCTTATTTAAGCCTTAGGTCTTAATTGATAGAAAAACTTGCCGTCCAGCTTAACTTTTGCCTTGTACATAAAGTTTTTCTTTAGAAAACAATCTATCGAAAGTTTGTTTTTTTTTAGTTTGTTTGTTTCTCCATTTTTTTAATGCAGTTTTACATTTCACCTGTGAACTTTAGGTAACTAAGTTTAGATAGAAATCAAGCTCATAAGAAAGAAGTCATTTACCTGCACAGGGGGATCTTCTGTCTTTGGATGTCCTAATTTGTCCTGTACAACTTGTTTTACTAAACAACTCCTTATGTTGCAATGAAAGACAATGGCTTCTAAGGAGTGACTTGATAATGTTATATCAGAGGAGATAATCTTTCTGTTTTTTAAAATAATTAGAGTTATGTTATGATGAAGTTAACTTACTATTATATCTCGTTTCCATCTGTATAAACCATTTTTTGCACATGGTTTTGAGTTATTCCTCTTTATTTAAATAAGAGAGAAGTTCAGAGTTAAAATTCTTGAGTCAGATAGACTCCATACTGAAGAAAATATCTGTATAAAACTTGAGTATTATAAAATATGAACATTATTTTCTTAGAAATAAATCATTATAATCTGGCATGAGATTTGAAAGAATAAATGTGTTAAATGTAGGATATATTTCTTTATTTGCAACATTAATGTGAATACCAAAGTTCTTACACAACGAATTTCTGATTAGTTAGTAACATTTTATCAATTTTTCTCTTAGATAAGACCTCCTTTTATTTTTTGAAATCCTGTATTCCTCCTGACAACATCATTTCCTCTAAAGTTTTTACACCAGTGCTAAGCAAGCGAAGGGAGAAAAAACTTTAACTCAAGGCAGTTATCTGTGTAGCTTTTTAAAAATGATCTTTTATTTTACAGTTTTCAACACAATTAAAACATTGAAATGTTAAGGTGGATGACTACATAATTTATGAAAAGGCTGAATGAGCCTAATGTGACACAAATAAGACTTGTCAGAGATTTTCAAGTTCATGTTCAAGTAATTACTATGAAATTACATAATTTTCAGAAATGAAAAATAATCTATAAGAAAAATTACAATTCGTGTGGAAAGAGACAAACAAAAGAGAAATGGAAAAAAAAAGTGTTACTAAGATAAATACTTACAAGGCTTATAACCTACTTGCTAATGATTTCTGCATGGTGGCTTTATATTTATTCTACTTGACCTGGTATTTTGGATCTTTTCCTTTCCAGATATCTTTAGCTAGCAAAGTGATTATAAATGGAAGAAAATGCCACCAAAATGACTACTGTCTTCATGGCTTTGAGAGTTGAGATAATGTGACAAGAGAATAACTTCAGTGTTTAATATCATCCCCAAATTCATTACTACTCTGACTAGATAGCTTCGGTGAATCATTCAGAAATAAGAGAGGCCAAATCATGAAAATGCTTCTGGAACTGTTCTACTCTCTAAATTAAGCAAGTCTGGTTTGGGCGTACCATTTGCTAGAGTAAAATCCCACTGATTCTCACCTCCTCGAGAAAGATAGGAAATTGTTTCTCTGAACTATGTGGAGAAACTAGTGGAGAAATGTCTCTGTCACTATTGTGAGCCATGGTGAAGGCTTATGGTGGCTTAGGTTGGCCAGGGATATGAGATTAGATCTGGTGGTGGGGTAAGCTGGTGCTGGTATTTGGTGGTCGAGGCTCGGAATACAGCGCGATGCTTCTTAAGTATGACAGTACCGTATCTTGCCCATACACGATGGAGACGAAGAAGAGCCAAAGCCAAGGAAACAAAAAGTGGGGGGTTTCTACTGGGGAGGTGTTCTAAGAAAAAGTGAGTCCTGCTGGCTCCTAGTACTGCTGTGATGAAATTTTCCAACGTCTTTGAAGATGCTAGAGAAAATTTCTGGGTAAAGTGAAGCATAGTGAGACCGATTGGAATTTCTCCTTAGGCAGATGGCAGGCAATTCTGATTAGTGTGTTTTTACTGTGAAGAGGATGGAGCTAAATCAGAAGCATGTTGCCCCCAATCTCTTTATTCCACACAGACAGATCAAGTGTGAAGTGCATCGTCTTGGGTCTCACAGTCCAGCCTAGATGACAGTTCTCATCCTTTAACTCCAAGACTCAGATACCTGAGCGGGCCACTTTTCACTTTGTTTCATTACATTTGAGAGTGGAGAAGGATAGTGGGAAAGAGACATAGAAAGTATTGACTGAAAACAAAGGTTTGAATTTTGGTGGGCTTATACATGTTCCACCTCCCTATTAATCACCATAAATTGGTACTTATTATGATTGCATCCAGAAGTACTGAGTAAGTAAATGTTTTTCAACAAATATTTTCCATCTTTAAACAGCACATCAATAATATGTGAGTAAATTAAGACAAATTTTCATTTTAGAATCTGGAATTCATCACTTAAACATCTTTTTTCTCCTTAGATCAACAGCCTTATCCATTGAAATTCTATTCTTTAAAGTTACAAGTCTATATATCGTTTGCAGTTTTCTTGAATGTAACATCAAATTATACAGCACTATTGTAGTATCAAAAGCACTAGTTGAGATTAATTGATGTATATCTATGAGGTCAACTAATCCTTACTGTGCACTGAAGGAACTTAAAAGTATAAAATTTAATTGACTGACATTTCACAATTTTAAGATTGAAGCTTTGCAGAGAAAAACATTATTAAAAATGCATATTTAACGATATGACCATCACTATCACCTGTCTCTGTTTTCCTGTGTCCTTAACGTTTTGTCCCTGTCCTTTTTTCTACTCTCCTGTTCCTATTCCCCTTTGGATTCCACACTCTAACAACCTTAAGGATAACTTCAATGCAAGTGACATGTACATCTATGTTTCTAAAAATTCAGACTCACATTTCTAAGCACATGTGGCACAGCTCAACACATCTCAAACTGAATTTATCACCTGAAGCCAGATTCCCTTTGCTCAAGCTCCAAATATGAGTCATCTTCAACTCTTCTCTCTTCCCTACCCTCTAATGTGTTCAGTGAGCACATTCTACTCATATTACCTCTTTCATATTCTTTATGTCTGCTTTTGCATCTCTATTCTACCAACTCTGCTCTTGTTATTCTCCTTACCAGCAACTATGAGGATTTTAATAGTCTCCTAATAGTTATTCCGTCTTTCACATTGACAACAGAACTATTTTACCAATTTTATCTGATCTTATTATTTTCCTGCTTAAAACCCTTTAATGGCCAGTTGTGAGACAAAGAGTGAAGTTTTTCATGGCTTTTTGTCATTTATTCTTACCGTACCTTATTACCCGTACTCCTCTGTGAATGTCCACCTCTAGCTCTAATGCCCTAAGACATAGCCATAAGAGAATGCTTACTATTTCTGAAATACCCCCACTCTCTTGCTTATAGTACTCTATATTCATTTAGTCAACCATCAATGACCTACCCATTTTTAAAGTTCAATTTATATAATACCTTCTCCCTGAAGCTTTTAAAGATCTCACAGATAGAATTATTCGGTCCCTTTATTATAGAACATTCTGCCTTGTGCTGACATTCTCTCTCCTAAGTTATTCCTCATTTGCATTACATAGTGTAGTCATCAAAAATATATGATCGATTGACTTGTTCTCTTGTAGGCATGTAGTCTAAGAAAGAAGAAAAACTTGAGTAAAAATTATCTGAGAAAACAAGCTGAATCCTGTATTTCTCATAATTCTTTCTCTCCTTAAGTTATTTCCCTAACTCAGCTTCTTCCCCAATTCCTGTTGAGTCCAGTTTTACTTTCAATTATGATGTCTTCCTTTTTCTTTTATTGTGAACCATGCTAAATTTTTCCTAAACTTTTAAGCCATATTTCCTTAGGATCTATTGATTTCTTCTCCCAAAACTTCACTGACTTCTTGCTTTCCTTTGGTTTCTAAGAAAACATTCGTTGAAGGAAAATACACATTTTTTTTTTGAGGTATAATTTACATGTAACATTATGTTAGTTTCAAGGATGCAACATAATGAGTTGATAGTTGTACATATTGTGAAATGATCATCGCAATAAGTGTAGTTAACATCTGCCACCACAAATAATTGCAAAAAATATTTTTGTTGTGGTGAGAACTTTTTAAGGTCTGCTCTCTTAGCAACTGAGCAACTGTTTTTTGTTTTTGTTTTTTTAAGTTCGTAGGTATCATCTCCACAAAGACTTAATCTTTCTTGGATTCTGCTCATAGGATAAGTCTAGATGCAGTGGAATATTCTGTAATAATTTGATAATAGGCATCTGAAGCCAGTACTTCTGTTTATAGGGACATTTGCTCCTGACCGGTATAAGATTAAAGCAGTTTAAAAATGTAATTCATTTGGATTTCTTTTTTCTTTCAGACACCTACCTATGCTGCTTCTTTTGCCTAGATGAAAAACATATGACTTGTTGAAGAAAAAAAATCACTTAGTTTTATGTCTGGCGTAATTATTTTTTTAAGAGTTAGAATTTTTCAATGAAAACCTGTTTCCAGAAACTAAAACATAACAAACAACTCGATGGCAGAACCACAACACTTTGTTTTCCAGTCAATGAAACTTTATACTATCAAAAGCTTTGTCTACTACTATGCATCTTAGCTAAAAATTCCCACAGCATTTTACAGGACTTTATATCCTGTAAAATGAGAACAGGTAGAGAACAGGTTCAAATGGAATCACCACAGTGACTATACATGAAGCCTGACTCAGCAGGACGAACTGGCCATGTAACTATTTGATTCCTAATTTTTCTTCTCTTACTTGGACCACTTTCCTAGGCTAGATAAACATTCTTTGAACTTCCCAACTATCTTTTCCCCAATGCTATTTTAAAAGCTTTGTCTTTCACATTATTAGAAATATTTTCTTCAAAGATTTATTTTATTTTAAAATATCATTGTTGCTTTTCTTCTGAATAAGATAATATAAAGTATATAGAAAACACCCTTAATTGCCTACAGACTACTTTCCACTCATTTCTTTCTAAAAGGAATTCTAGTATTTTTCAAGTACTTACTCCTCCCCCAAAGCCATATGTCTCAGGGCAATGTGACTTCACACCCAGGCCAAGGCAGGTCTAATGGGTTTAGGATTATTCTACTCCACTAACACTGGCTGAGATGTGAGAAGTGGAGCACAGTTTGGTGAGAATGAGGGAGACTTTGTAGAGGAGCATGTGGGAAGTTTCCTCACTTTTTTTTTTTTCTTAAAAAAAAGAGCCACAAGGTGTCTTTCTTCTTTCTCAGGACACTTTCACGGTGAACGACATTCCAGTGTCATTGCTCTTGATTTCTTCTTCAACATAAAAACAAATCTGAAGATGGCAGAGAGCAGGGGTGAAAAGGACCTACTCTTGGGCGACAAACTTTAGCTGCTGACTCAACTACCAGCCCAATCTCTGGGTTTACTCTTCACATAAGAAAATACATTTTCTTGTTGTTCAAACTATTTTAGTCAGTGTATGCCTTGCAGTTGAAAATATCTTAACTGATGTAAAAATGTACAAAATTCCAGCCCTAAAGAAATATTTAAAGAGTCCATAGAAATCTCATTGATTTTTCTTATCTTCAGTGTCCATCTCAAATGCCCGACTTCTACTAAGAGAGAAAGATCTCTTGCAAACTTTAAGGCTTAAATGTCCCTTTTACAGTTTGTAAATCCACACTGTTACCCTTACCCCAAATGTTTGGTAAACTGGCACTATTAAGAGCTAATATTTTAACAAGCAAAGAAATAGAGAGCAAAGGCTTTTAACTCTGAGATATAAAAAAGCAGATGGGAGAGAAGGGCAGAATTACAAAACCAGCATTACCTGTTTCTGTTTTACCTGCAGGCAAACTTTAGAGCTACCATATGCTTACACTCTTCTTCATGTAAGACTATAAAATGAGCATTTTATATCCCAATGAACAGACAGTCTTTTTTCAAAATACACTTATTTGACAAATCTTTGCAGAGTGCACATGATATCATTATAGCCCTGATGGGAGAGAGATTTATCAAACATGATAAATCTTCATGTAAACATGAAGTTTATAGTGCAGGGGTGAAGAGAAGATAGGGCCCTGAAGTCAATATGGGAAGGATCATAGAGATGGTATAGATAACGACGTCCCATCACCCTTTCTCCAGTATGGTACCAGGTTTGGGACAGGCACGCATCCCATGCAATGGTGGTAACCAGAGGTCCTCCCAGGGCTCAAATGCTCTTCATTAGGTCCCTTCTGCTGCCGGCCCTCTGGATGCTACTGTATAAGCATCTCTCTACTTCATTGATTTCACCCCAATTTCAATGCTGTAGATTTGTGTCATGAAGTTGCTAATATCTGGAGAAACACTGCACTGTAGTCTCTTTCTAGAGGTGTTACTTCCCTGGCCTTCTCTGACATAGCACAGGCCTGTAACCCTCAGAAATGGCCAAAGGCCAGACTGGGTCCCCGATGCCTGTTGAAGACTGAGCCCGTGCTAAGTGAAGAAGACCTTTAGTGCCTTCTGGAATTTGGCTCACAAGCCTGGGCTTATATACTGCTTCTGTACATTGAAAGCTTTTTTTTAAAGGCTACCCAAGAGTCACAGGCATGGATGAAAAAAGTGCTGATGGTCACAGCCATTCTTCTACACACTATGATGTTAATCATCATTATCATTATCACAAATGTTTATTGAGCATTTACTATTCTCAAGGCATTGAACTAATCTGTTACTATGTCATTTGACTTTCACAATTGTTCTCTGTAGTAGATAGCATTATTTTACTCATATTACAGATGACAAACTGAGGCACAATAATACTGAATAATTTTTATATGTTCTTATAGCTTCCTTACTGATCCTATAGGAACATAAGGCAAAAAAAAAAAATTGGTAGATAACCGATAACCTTAATTTCATACCATAGAGAGAGGTTTATTGCTGTGTAATTTCTCAGAGATAGGATTGACAGGAATGGGGAGGACAATGTGAGACTGGCAAATTAAAAAATCTGTATAACTTGTAGCCTTGCCCTTAATGAATTCTCAGTGTAATCAGGGAGAGAGTATTTAAACAGGAAAGAGTTAATAACAATACCAAGTGATGTGTTAAACAGCTAAATGCAGTATCATACAAAGTGATTTACAGTAGGATGTCTATATGTGAAAGGTGCCCATACTTCATCTTTGAATGAATGGACCCTAGAGGAGGCATCTAGACACATTAACTAAAGTGACTCCTTTCTGCAATGTCAGAATAAGCAATGTCTAGGAAATTTGATAAATAATGTTTGAAATAGATTGGCACCAGAAGACCCTGGACATCTCAGGATTCATTTTCTAAGGATGCATTTCCCATATTTCTCAAAAGTGACAGAGATAAATGACAAAAGATAGTTGCATAGGATAGAAACACAAAATCAAATGCATGTCCTCTCTTCCATGGTCCCTGGCCTCTGCTCCATTCTCCACAATGTTGGGATGCCCTCTCCCCTCAGCCCATCTGTTGAAATTCATCCCATCTACCTCAAGTAACAGATCTTCTAATAAGTCTATTCCAGTTCTCATTTTGACATGACCTCTTTCTCCTCTGGAGTTCCCTCATCCTTTGTGCTTCTCTAATGGCTCTTATCTTTTCTATTCTGTGTCATGGTTGTTTGCTCACCTCCCAATACTTAAGCTGGAAGTGTCAATCTTCTTTTCCTCAGCTTCTCTTGCAGCTAAGGCTCTGGCATGCAACATGGACCCAAACATTAAGATACCCTCATTCCAGATTTTTAATCAAGAATTAGTGACATGAAGAAGCAGGAAGAGTAGAAAATTCCCCCCCTGGAGGGGTGGTAGCAGTGGCAGCAGTCACATTCAATTCCAGTAGTAGAAGCATCCTCAGGGATGCTGATGAAAGTCTAGAGCCAGTGATGCTAGCATGGCACACTGCATGTTCTATGGCCAACAGCAGTGGCAATTGTGTCTTCGCGGTACCAGTTTTGTGGTGTGGTTTGGCTCTAGTACTAGCTGTCCTCAGCTTCCATGTCCCTTCCAACTTCCAGTTCTCCTGGTTTCCTGTTGATTGAAAACTTCCCAGAACCATTTCAAGGAATTTCTTAACTGCTTAAATCAGCCAGAGGTAGTTTCTGTTACATTCTACTGAGAACCTTGGCAGGTACATTCACTTAATCCATTGTTTCTTTGTTCTGCTCTTAGTAAAGAAAAAAGTTGTTAAATATTATCTTATGTGTGATCACTTTCATAGCCACAAGGACTACTGCTATGCCATTTACATGTCATTAATGGAAAACTCCATGAGTTGTTTAACAAGAAAGGTATATTCGTTGGAATCAATATACCTAGAAATTCACATTACAACTAGTTTGTCTCACGTCTGTGATGTCTTTCCATCTAAAAAGTGGGGAAAATGCTCAACTGATTGCCAAGCTAGCTACTATCAGCACTTTCTGATTAGATGTTAGAAAAGAAAGTATGTCATCTTCCTTACTCAACCATTCAAAGTTTGATAATATGGGTATTTTTCATTTTTAGCAAGACCACTCTGAGTCTCTTGACACAACTGAGTTTGTGTAGTAAGGCAAGAGATTTAAAAGTAGTTTGTTAAAAGAACTAATGTCATACCTCAGTGTTTACACTGATAACTTCTTCATGTGCTACATTCACAATAGTATAGCCTCACATTTATATCACTATTTTTCCTTTTTTAAAGCATTTTTACCTAAATTATCTGACTTGATCCTTAAAATAAGCCTATGAAGTAGTGATTTGTAAGTCACAGGTCCAGAAGTTACTGCATTCTTGCTTTTTGAAAATGCATATTTCTAGATTTAGTGGATTAGCTTGATGTCACCCAAACTAGTTAGTAAAAAACCAGAATTAGACTGTGTGGTCTTTTGACCCTGAGAAAGTTGCTCTATCAGACCTAAAGGATTGAAATGAGCTCATCAGTTAATCAATGTGTCAGCTAAGTATTTTTTCAAGCCTCTGCAGGGTCCTTAACATTGTCCTAATCTCTGCTACTTGAGATATAGAAAAAACACTTAACATGGTCACTGCCTCCAAATACCTTACCCTTCAAATTATGCCTTACGTAAAGAGCCCTAGCAGGACATAAAGTGTTCTGGGGAGAGGCGAGAGAAGAGGCAGAGCAAAGAGAGGGCAAGGTATCTCATTTCTGCAGAAAAAGTAAGGCTAGAGATGACTATCAGTAGGTCCTTTTCACATCCTCAGGTCTACAATACATAAAGTCTTGACTGTGGTGGTAGAAGAAGCCAAGAGTAAGCAAAATTATAAATCTATTTCCACCACCCTTTTTTAAAAATGATTGTCTTCTTCTTTGGTAATCTCTTTGGCCTCCTCTTCCTTCATCTCCATGCTTCGTACTCCCTTAGATTTCCCATTCCGTCAGATCTTGGGAAACTATTCTCTAAGCTTATTTACAGTAAGTTGTTAATGATTGATAATGGTGTAATATGCTACCTGTCCCAGCAGAGCCTTCAAAGCCTTAATGAAGAAGATAAATTACATGGGACCATGAGACATCTTGTTAGCTAATGAAGGGAATAAGTCAGGGACAGAGGATCTTTCATCAGCTTTTAAATTAATACCATTATACTTAGGGTCAACTTTTTTAGTATATATTTTTTTCACTCATATGGAAAGATCTACTATGTTGCAGATATATTTTGGTTACTTCTTAGAAAAATGTGATAGATTACCTAGCGGATTAAATGAAGATAATGTTGAAATAACACTAATGGTAGTAGCAAAACCTAGGGAACAGTATAATGTGATGGAAAAATGTACCTGAAGTGTGTAGTGAGTGAAATGGTGTCCTTTTTCCCAAAAGATATGTCCATGTTCTAACCCTTGGAGCCTGGGAATGTTACCTTATTTAGGAAAAAGGTTTTTTCAGATATAATCAAGTCTATATGACTTAGATGGTCCTTAAATCTAATGACTAGTGTCCTCATAAGAGACATCAGAGGAGAGACACCAACAAAGAGGAGACGGCCATGAGAAACAGAGGCAGAGACTGTAGCCACATAGCCACAAGCCAACAGGTTCCTGAAACCAGCACAAGCTGGACGAGGCAAGGAGCAGAATCTCCCCTAGGTCCCTCAGAGGGAGCATAGCTCTGTTGACATCTGTATTATGGACTTTTGGCCTTCAGAGATCAGCAAGAATAAAATTCTGTTGTTTTTAAGCCACAAAGTCTATGTTAATTGATTATGGCAGCCTAGGAAATGAATACAGAGTAGAAGTCTGTATTCTATTGGTCTATTACTACTTTCATCATGGTCCTGTAGCCTTGGCTTCTTCTCATACTTCTCTCAGCCTCAGATTTCTTAACTGCTCAGTCACGGTCTTGGTCTTTCTCATATATGAAGTTTCTTCTAGCCATAACAATTCTAATATTCTTCTTATGTATGTTTTCTATTTTAATTGTTTTTTTTCCCACAACTGCCCTGTGAGGAATTCAAGGCAGATGCTTTAGAGATAAGGGCATCAGGGCACAGAGAAGCTCATTGTCACATTGAATTATTCATCCAAAAACTATCTTAGCACTGCTTCCATGTCCAGGTACTTTCCTTGTTTGTGAGGGATATGGAGATATAGTTACTTGACCAAAGTTAGGTGGCATAGTAGAGACTGTTAATACTTTCCAGAAATATCTGTTCTCTTACTTTCTGGAAGGCACATGGCAGTAGAGATTAAAAATTACATTTCCTGGCTCCTGAGGCAGTTACATATGGCCACCTGACCAAGTTGTAGGCAATGAGTTGTAAGAAGAGGTGAATGTCTCTTTAAAAAAGCGGGGGTCCTTCTTCAGCCTTTTTCTAAATTCATAGAGTTTTCCTTATCAAGAACAATGCCATCTGCAGAAACTATGCCTAAACTCAGTCCACAAATTACTATCCTTTGGTGATAATCACTCTTTTCTCTAAAATATGAAGCATATTATTTTAAGATTGGCATGTCTGTTGACCATATATATAATAAAGATCCACAAAAATAGCCCATATGCCTTTTTCTTCTGGCATATCAATTTTGTTTCCTCAGCCACTCATGAAATATAGGGTATTGGTGATATTAGTATATTTCTTATGTATTTCAGTGATCTCAGAGGGAAAAGTCTCAGTTGGCTAATCAAAAGCCTTTTATTTATCAATGTATAATAGATACCTCCTCACCTCTGGTCTTGGACATATCTCCAGGTTTCTCTTCAGTCTATCCAATAGCACCTGTTTTCTACTCCTTTACTGCACTTTAGTATTTTGGTCTATTATATTTGTTGATGTACTTTTAACTACTTTAATAAGACCCATTCAGAATGCTTTTAATTAGACTTTAATATTAGCAGTCCTAAATTTTCTTCATCCTTCTTCTTCAATCTTTAACAAACAGATTTTTATTTACATTTCAAGTTTCGTTTTGCTTATCCTTGCACTTGTAAATTCTAATCAATTACCTCAAGTACATACTACTTAAAAATATTGTGCTAAGGACAGAAAGGAATGCAATGATAAATCAGGAACAGATTTTGTCTTTAAGAGCTTATGATCTGGTAGCCTTCATTAAGAATAATTATTTGAGAAAAATCATCCATGCATAACTCTAAAACAAGTTAGAGAGTTACAAATACTGTAATTCTTTCCAAATCAATTACTGGAAGGGTTGGACAACCACAGGGAGCTCCCAGGCAGCAATCCCCTTTCAATGGAGAGAAATTGTGGGATCACAGAGGTACCTATGTAATAGATATCATATATTGATATAGATATAATGAGGTCGTCTGACAGAGGAACACTTCCCATATCTAGCTGCTTCTTACTGCTCATTTTCTTCTTGAACAGTGATGCCTGCCTCTAACTGCTTTGTTTTATCATTCTTCAACTGGTTGATAGATACCCTGAATTAGCCCACACCATTTCTTGATATACTAGACTTCCACTTTCTCCTACCTCATCTACTTCATAATCTTCCTGCCTCAAATTCTGTACTGTCAGCAGCAACTCTCTCTTTCTTCACTCCCAAGGGTTATGCAGCCCTCTTCCCAAGTAGGTATCATTCACTTAAAGATGAAAATGACTTGATATGCAGAACATTATCTAAATAGAGCAGGTCTCATTATCCCCACTTAATAGCAAAGATACTGGAGATCCAGAGTATGTCATTTCCTTTAGATGATACAGTTGTTTAGTGAAACAACTGAGACTTATTCTACTATTAAATGTATATTTTTGCCTTTACACTATGCATTGAGATTTAAATGTTTTGCTATGGAGAGGTAGTAGAAAAATTAGAGTCTTGGAGATGTATAGGGATAGAGAGAGGAAGAATACTATTTCCTAAGAGTCTATTTTATATCAAGTGTATTTCAATACAGAGAGAGAGAGAGAGAGAGAGAGAGATCATTTAATTTTCACAGCAACCATGTAAGGGATTGCTGTCTCAGTTTTCACAGATAAGGAAAATAAGACTTAGATAATTTGTTTAAAACTAGCATTTTTAAAGCAAGCAATATTATAGTAAATATTGTTATCTACATTATTGCATTTAAAACTCAATGGTAAAACTATATGGAAAGTATTATTAGTTCCATTTTATGAAGAAAGAAACTAAGATTCAGAGAGATTATACAATTTGCCTGGACCAAACTCTTTTACTATTATTTTTATAATTTTTGTTCTTTCATTTTCTTCATTTTTTTCTTAAATTCAAGTTAGCTTAATACTTTATTTTATGCATTGATTCAACTTGTCTGTTATATTTTCTCTCATTTTCTTACCTATTTAGCTCTAAGTTCTGGTAAATTTCTTCAACTTTATTTTCGAATTCCTTATTAAAGTTTTTATATTGTCATTCATGTTTTTATTTCCCAAGATCTTATATTGTTTCTGATTAGTTTTTTCTTAATAACATTATCTTCTTGTTTTTATGGTTATAATATATTCTCTAATCTCTCTGTGAATATTACTTAGAGTTTTAAAATATATTTCCTGAATTATCTGCTACCTTTAGTTGCCCTCTTTATTCATTTTGGTCTTCCTTTTTCATGATGCTGATTTCCTCAAATTTTGTTCATCTTAGTTCTCATTTTTGTTATGGATTTTTGTCCAGTGACTATTGGTTCCCTGCCATATATAGAATGAAGACAGACTAATTAATAAAGGTAATTGGTGTGAGTTCCTTTTTCAATTATATAGATAGCTCTATGATCCCATAAGTCCTCCTACTGAAGGTTATGATTATCTGGGAGTTCTGTGTATGTGGACATACAATGCCACTTAGTAAACTTATCTTTCAGGAGAGCTGATATGGAGAAAACCCTTTTAATACTAGAATGAGGAAGTTCCAACACCCTCACCAGAAGTCACAGATTTTCTCAGCCAGATGGTTTAATTTCTTTAAAAAACACTTTTCCAGTTCCTGCCTAGGAGTAAACACAGGACAGCTAGTTAGTTTGGGTAAAAGAAGGTGAGACAAAGATTAGGAAGCAGACTAGAACAGCTGCTCTGGAAATAGTCCTTCAATGAATCGCTCTGCTCTCTGCCCCACTTCCCATTCTTGATCTCCGTATTTATTGAGGAAAGATGTGGATCCTTTTGGAAAGATGAGTTTCTACATATTCAAGACTTTTTGCATATTCTGGACTTCAGATCTGTCCAATTTGTTTTATTAGGTAAGTCTCTCATTCATTTGATTCTAACTAGATTTATGTGTGTGTGTATATATATATACACATATATATATATATATGGCACAAATGTTTATTCCTCTGAATCTCACCACTTTGCAAATATTTATGCTAATTCCATGGTATGGTTTAAAAAACTAAATAAAAGGCAAGAGGCTCATTAGCACATTTAGGAATGCTAGCTGAGGCAAATCTATCGAAAGGTGGGCCAAATAGAAACCAAAGTTATTTACCATTTTCCTGCCTGTCTATGATTTAAGCTACACAGTCATTCCAATTTTTTTTTATTGTAGAAATAAAACAATTGATGAAATTTTTGATATATCTTTATATTTTAACAATTATAAGGACTCTATAGTGTGTAATAAGATTTAAAATGATAATTTTAAAATGAGAGAAAGATTTAAAATGATAATTCTTTTATTCAGGAAGTCTTTTAATGTTTATTTTTTGTATATTTTATTAATAATATTTTAGGTAATTTTTTTCTACATGAGGTCAGCAAGTCGATATTCATCAATCAGACATTCTTGAAATCTTTAAGATCAGAAAGATGCCTTAAGCAGGTAGACTTTGGCAGTTGACCTGGGCATTCAGGGTCATGCAGTTCACCAATGAAGATGAGTCAGAATACTTTCCTTTTCATATTACATGAGACACATGTTGACAGTAAGCACACAAAAAATTAGTAAATGAGTAAATCAATAAATTAATAACTTATTTGTGGAGAAGGACCTATGCTGTCATTAGAAATGACTGGATGGTTCTCCAAATAATCATCTCTTTGTAATGTTTCCTGGGTATTAAAAACAGGAAAATAATCACTAGCTTCTTTGGCATTTATTCTCAATCAAATATCACCTTATGATAGTAATATTTCAATTTAATTACCTCATGAGATTAGAAATTATTCACCCAAAAGAGCTCACAAAATATTGATTTTGCCATTTGATTTATCATCTTCTTTCCCAAATGTGTTTTATCTCTTATAGTCTCTCAGTTGGAGGCATCACTGTTCACACAGAAGCCTTTCACATTAGAATCCTAGATATCATCCGACTCACATCCACATCACATAACCTCTCACATGATTCATTCATTAGACCCACAAATATTTATTGAGTGCTGTTTCTGCCAGGCACTGTTCCAGGTGATGCATTTGGAGCAGTGATCAAAATAGACAATGTCTCAATTCTCACAGAGCATGCCAAACGTCTAGTAGAGAGAGGTGCTATGAAGAAAAATAAACAAGAAAAGGAATAGAAAGGTAGAGAACTTCATCTCATCCACTTTCCCCCTTGGTTCAGATCTACCATCGCTCAGAGCAGTGTGACAATAGTCTTCCATCATATCTGCCCTCATTGATGTTTAAATAATCTATCTAAAACAATAGACCTCTTCAGTTTCCTCTTTAAATTCTTTAAAGCTTCTCATCACCATTAAGAAAAAGCCTTAGTTCCCTCTCACACTATACTGGCCCTCCATGATCTTATTTCTGCCTCTATCTCTAGCCTCATAGTTTCATCTCTCACCTCTCTATCTCTAGTATAACTTTCTAGCAATTATTTGCAGCTCTTACAATAGACGGTCAAAGATATTTTGTTTCCATGTCTTTTCTTTTGCTGCATTAATAACAGTAGCTAATATGTTCTAGTATTTATCACTTACTGCTATGCCCGCTGCATAAGAGGTTGCCCCTATTCCTTCACCTGCCTGATATCTCTTCACTCGGTAGTACTTTTATCCAGGAAGGCTTCTGTGATCTCTCTATTTCCCTTGCCCTATTAAATGCATGTCGATTTTATAATCTCCTGTAATGCCCAGTGCTGATCTTGGCTACTCTATTTGCATACGATGTTGTAATAATCTGTGTGTGTGTGTGTGTGTGTGTGTGTGTGTGTGTGTGTGTATCTTTTATACCTACTGGGAATTGCTTGAGAGCAAGGGCCATGCTTCATTTATTCTGTCTGCTCAGTGTCTAGCATAGTGCTTGGTCCATATTAGGTATCCAAAGAATATTTGTTAAATGAATGAGTAAATAAATGAATCAGTCAGTGACACTCTTAAGATCTACAATCTGGGCATCAAAGAAGTTCTAAAACAGAGAGTTATTGAGCAGGGAGCAGGCAAAGGAGAAGAAAAATATTTAGGAACATTTAGAATCCAGAAATAATAATACCCACTAAAGCCATGCAGTGAATACAAGAAAAATAAAAGCTGTGGTGTCAAGTCATCAATAGCTCTCATTTACTGATGATTAAAAACATACACGAGGAAAGCACTTTACAAATAAGGTAATATATTTCAAAATGATTCCTCTAAAGGTAGAAACATTTAGAAGATAGAATTATATGTAAGGCAACACCAAGGACAAGACGTAAATGTATTTGGGTGGGAGGGAAATCTAGACCAGCTTCAGAATGGAAGATGGGGACTGAACCCCATTCAGTGATGGCCTGACCACAGAGACTGAGATTGAAGGGTTGTTCAGGAAAGAGGGACAACACTCACAAGGGCTTGAAAGAAGGAGCAAGCAGGAGGGGAAGATTAAAATCCAAACCAAAACTTTAATAAAAACTGGCTGCAAATAAACATTTTCATTGGATTACAGCACAGAGGGAACGACAGGATTTCTCAAGGAAATCCGGATGGCACGCAAACAGGAGAGAAAGTCTGGTACATGTGACTGTGCTGGAGATATTAGTTTTGACTCTTTTTGAAAGAATACCTTTATTATAAGCATATTAATGCCTCAGTTTGTGTTGCAAATCTATTAGGCTTTGTCAGAAGTGGGTTTGGCTAAGGTAATTCAGATAAAAAATTATGTTCAAATATCTAATGCTGGAGTGGTATAACTTCATATTCAAACAGTTATTTAAAATAATCTTTGGGTCCTAATTAGGCTCTGGGAATATACTAGTATAATTAACATGTGTAGAAAAAAATAACTGGAAGTAACTTCAGGTCTGCCAACAGTAGAATGGGCAAATAACTTGTGGTGGTTTGAGACGCAGAAATGCTAGAGATAGCAATGGAAATGAGCTACGACTACTGTAATAAACTGGATGAATCCCCCAAACACTTAACTGAGTGAAAGTGAAAAATGATTAGAGAGTAAACTCAGCATCATTTCAGTTATTTAATCTACCCAAACAAGAACACTGAATCAATGCTACTTACAGACAAATACATGAAGAGAAGTATGAAAATTATTATTATTTTTTTAATTAGGCTTTTACCTGTTGGTTACCTGTTGGAGAAAGGAGGGAGATTCAATAATAGAGAGGTTTTTTAGGGAATTTAAAGGTTCTGGTTACATTCTACCTTTAATTGTGGTGGTGGATAAATGACATTTATTTTATCTTCCTTTATACATTATACATACATATTGCATAAAATGTATACATAATTATAGTGTATCTAACCATATACATTATATCTATATCTTCATATATATGTGATAGAGTTCATGATTTTTTAATAATACATTTTTAATCTAAGCAACAATTCTGTGTTATTTGGTATGTATGTGAATCAGAAGTTTCAAAATGCACGTTAAAGACTCTAAGTCTCAGCCTGCACCTGATGGGCTAAGTGAACTGTCACAAAGCTAACAGCGTTATTTCAGTCAGCCTGGCAATTGATACCAATCATCACAGCTGACTTTTCCACCTAGCAATCTGTGCCAATTGTTAACTTGGGTGAAGTGAGCCAATTGCTTGAGACCAGGTTTTATTAATTTATATTAAAATTTCCCTTAAACAGACAGATTGGGGAATTAGAAAATAAAAAGGACAAACCAAAATGCCAAAAGAAATTTAGAATATTTTGAAGGCAGTGCTTTCATCTTAAAACATAAACCTTTATTCAGAGTGATTGGAAATCAAAAGCCTATTTGAGTGCACATTATTTCTGGCAATTGTATAATTCATAAATAGACAAATGGCTTATGAAACATGGTGAAAAAAATGTACTCACAAGGAGGTATCATCCATGCCAAGTTTACTGCTGAGATCATAAACCGGTGACAATAGGGGTTAATAATAGAAATGTTGGTAGTTCTCTACTTATAATAGAATGAACAGCGCTGCTATAATTGCAATTTTCTCTTTTTTTCCTGTTATATAGAAATGAATCAATATCCAAGTAGAGAGAGGATAAAAAATGTCTTCAATAATTTGCACTACTCTTCAGAAGAATTGGCTTCTTAGGTCTGCAAGTCAATTCTATCATTCAAAAGCATTACGGGCTATTTATCAAATTGTGCAAATTAAAATTTGTTTTGACCTATCGAAGGCTATTTTATGTGATTTTTACTAGAGACTGAATAATCATGTACAATTTCCTCTTCTTTACCAAGTTACTTTAAAAAAGAATCAATATGTTATTTCAGTGGATATTTAGAAGAATCAACTCTTCATGTGATCTTTGCTAAGTTATGCTGACACCAAGATGATTATACACAGATCTTTGCCTGGCATGTTATTAATTAAGGTCCAGGAAAACATTTGATTAGTGATCATAGCAGTAAGTCATATGTCTTGCATGGGCTATTATTATTCCCCAGAAAAATAGTAGCCAATTTGATTGGACTTCGATAGAACTGTGTTATAGTATGAGTAAATTAGTAAAACTGGGAATGTATGCAATGAAAGATGTATATATTCCACATACTCAGGGGTTAAACTAATTTGTAAAAACTTGAAATGTGGTCTAAGTTAAAACAATAGCAAGTCTAAATTCTGTGTGATATTTTCTTTCTTTCTTTCTTTCTTTCTTTCTTTCTTTCTTTCTTTCTTTCTTTCTTTCTTTCTTTCTTTCTTTCTTTCTTTTTTAAATTATTATTCTGCTTAACTGTGTTTGCAGGAGGAACCTGGCATGTAAGATTCCTGAAATTTTGCACTAAATGAATCTTTTGAAGGACAAATTATATTTTAAAACCAACGTACACACCTACATAACAAATTTGATTAGATAAAATTTGAAGATGAAAATAAACATTGAAGAGAAGCAAATCCTGGCATTTTGCATACTTTGATTTTCCTTTCGACGAGTATTTCATTACCATTTTCAGATGTAGCAACACCTTTTTGTGGAATAATGCTGATTGTCATTCAGTTCTTTCTGAGTTGTCCTTGATTTAATTAGCTAGTTTTCTCTTTCACATGTTAATCTATTAGATTTCTGCCCCACAATCCCCTGATCATCTTCTTGCTCTTTCTTTAGTTCTGATCACTGTTGGCCACCAATTGTATTCTCAGGAACCCTGGTTCTTCACTGAACAGCTCTGTGATGGTAGGTGTGGAACTCAGTTTCTTTTTTTTAAATTAAATTTATCGGTGTGACATATGAGTGAAATCGTATGGTTCTCAACTTTTTCTATTTGTCTTATTTTGCTTAGCATGATAATCTCAAAATCCTTCCATATTGTCGCAAATGTTCAGTTTCTCTGGGACTCATTTCACTCATTCCTAAAAGCCCCAGGTAAAGGAGTGTTTGGGAAGTAAATGTGAAAACTCAAAAGGCCCCTAAAATGACATTCTACTTCCAAACAATGTCATGGCTACATGGCTAATAATACAAAGAAAAAGACAGACAATGCTCTTGGGCACCAAGTGTTCTTCTAAGTATTTTGTGTATTTCAACTCCTATAATCTTTTCACGACTCTATGAAATACATACTATTTCTATAATTCTTTTACAGATATGGAAACTGAGGCCCTGAGAGGTTAATTAAGCATTTTATCCAAGGGCTTATAGTCTCCAGAGTCTACTTATTTAGCCACTGTGCAGCCTCTCCAAAAACATGCTTATTAATTTATTAAAACATTCACTTAAATGAATGAAAAAAGCCAATACACTTCAAATGTCAATACAACTGGCATTTTTTCATCCTGAACTGCTTGTTCATATTAAGTAATGAATAATCATAGCTACCATCTCTTTGCGATCTAAATCATTTTTCAGTTTAGGTTCCATTTCCCTGCAGATGGCACCCAATTTGACCAAGTCGATCTTGGTATTTAAGTGATGTGCACTATTTATAGTCTAACACAAATTTACTATCTTCAGATTCTCAAGTTTGACTCTGGAAAATATCGACTTCCTGACATTCTCTTCCAACTGCACTTTTAAAAAAAAAATTCCTTATAAATTCGAAACAAGGAAAGATGCCACCATCTTTTATGTGCACTTGTCTCACTCCTACTACCAAGTGAAGGTAGAGGTTTCTTTTGCTCATTGTTTTCTATACCAAAATGTTGTTTAATTCTCCTTGAAATTGTTAATATTTTTTTCTTTATTCCTGCTTCCAGAAATCAATGCATTTGTTGGCTTCTTTGCATACGTTTATATAGAACTTTAGACTACTTTGTTCTTGCATTTATGTGGTTAAACTAAGATTCTTACACTATTAATAATATTCTATTAATACTATGCACATTCTGTCATGCATAATATCTTGTAATTAATTTTTATGAAATTGAGCCTTATCATACGCTTTACATTTTAGGGTTCTATAAGCAAGCATCATATCTTATAAGTTTTATGTATTCTATAGTGACTATTACAGTGCTAAATGCTATAAAATTTGGATAATAAACATTAAAGAAGCATTAATAAGAGATAAAACCAATCTCTTCATTTTACACAAACAGAAGCTAAGGCATTAGTTATGAATTGGAAATCTAGATCAATAGCCTTATTTTCCATTCACATATTAATTAAATATTTACATTATTGAGGATCTATAATGTCCTATAATGTCCTAGACACTTTGAAGACATCTTATATTCCACAGCCATCAGTAGCATGGTTATTTACCAGTATTTGCAGATGAGGATACTGAAGCAAAGTTTCATGGTTTGCCCATGATCACACAGTTATTGGCAAAGCTAGAATTCAAAATCATTTTATCTGGCTCCATAGCCTGGAGTAACCATTTTATTTCATCATGCTTTCTCTCTAATATACTAGAATATTCATTTCATTAGCAAGCTCCATGGTGGAAGTACCAACTCATATAAGACCATAGCATTAAAAGCAATCAGCCCTGTCAAGCCATTCCATGAAGCTCAACCAAAATTTAGTCATTTAATTAAAAAAACAAACAAACAACAACAACAAAAAACATGCAAGTCTTTTCGAATATATGTACATGTCTGAACAAAAATTACTAAGAGTTTGATCCTAAGAAATTCGAATGTGCCTTTAAAATTTGTTCTTTTGCTAACTGGCTTGAGAGAACATGGCATATTTAGGAAAATGAAGGTATTCTGGAATAGGTGCTGTTTATGATCAATAAGAGAGAAATTTGAGAGAGGAAGATGAACAGATATCAGTCATCAAAGGCCTCGTGTTTCATATTAAAGGATTCATGTTGTCCTGTGGAAAATGAGAAGCCTTCAGGGACCAGATTTACCATCATTTCGATTCGAATGTCATACTTCTCATTACTCTTTCTTGCTGCTTACCAAGAATTCTAAGGTGGTCCCCAAGATTTCCAGCTTTAATTCTTTAGCATGTGAATATGATGAATTGTTTCTCCCATGATTAGGTTATGTTGTATAGCTCAATTAACATTAAGCAAGAGAGATTATTCAGATGGACCTAACTTAATTACACAACCTCTTTAATAGTAGACTTTTCTAGAGTTGGGAACAGAAAGGAAGTCAGAGACAAATTTGAGACTCCATTGCTGGCTTAAAAATGGAAGGGCCTGTTGTCCAAGGAATGCAGTTAGCTTCTAGGATTTAAAATCAACAACCAGCAAAGAAACAGAGACCTCAGTCCTACATTAACAAAGAACTGAGTTTGGCCACCAACCAGAATTAGCTTGTAAGCAGGTTCTTTACCAGACTCTCTAGATGAGAACTCAACCCTTGTGGAAAACCCAGTGATCCTGTGCCAGACTCTGACCTAAAGAACTGTGAGCCAATACATGGATGTTGTCTTAAGCTATTAAATTTATGGTAATTTGTTATTCAGCAGTAGAATACTAATACATCAATCTTCTTCAACTCATTGGCTACTTCCATTACATCTGTAATAAGAGCAGGCTACGAATATACATCTTCAAAGAATTACATTATAATTACATTATGAGTCATACTTTTTATTTTTTTGCTCATTTTAGGAAGAAAAACAATCTAAATGTTGGGAAACATTCCTAGCTTCACTGAAATTTGGCTTTCCCAAGAAGGCAGGATTTTCTCTGTTCTCTAAAGTGAGGACTGTTTTTTTCTCTCATTCCACATGCTGATCAGGGCCAAAAAATTAGAGTCAAGTTTCTCTTTACTTTTCATATGACGTCCAGATCATTACTACAATTACTATTTCTGCATTGGTACTTGAGACATCTATCCTATGTCTATACCACCTTCTTACCTACTATAATCTTGGGCACAGCTCATTTATCTACCAAATATTTTATTTCTCACCTCACTATTTTGACTATTTCAGAAACCCTGCCATCATTCTTAGCGACTTGAAAAATCCATAGAGATGAATACACCAACACTTTAGAGTGCCAGTTCCTCAGCCTCATTTCTAGACTTATGCTTCATTCTGCCTAAGCAATTGATTCCCGTATTCATATCCTGTACTTTTTCATAAAGAGACACTTTATTCCTGAAATCCATACATTCAATTCTTAGGCCATTTGCTCAAGCACCCTCACTACTATAATTCCTCTTGCCTCATCAGTTTTTTAATGCTTTCTCACCACTTTCTCATTTTTCTCTGCTCTTTCTGGCTTCGTGTTCACCCTTATTTAGCCTAAAGACTAACATCTATTGTTCTAACACAACCTTGCAAGTACCCTCTACTTCTTTGATTTCTCTTTCATGATTGTGCTTGTCTTGTAAAACCTCAGCTATAAAGAATACCTTCTACTAGCCTTCATTGTGCTTTCGTGGGAGTAGCTAGATATTCCTGGAGAAAATTGCCCTGTCGAAGCTCGCTTGTTTCATTCTAAAACTCAGAGATCAAATTGACACTCAAAAATGCCCAATCACCCTATTTTGTTTCTATAGTAGGGTTACTTTTTCTAACCCCTAAAATAATACTTTATATACTGTCCCCTCTTCTCAAACATTCCCCATCCCTATTCTACTCTTATTTTCAGGCAATGGCTTTATTTCATATTTTATTGAGGAACCAGAAAACATTTCATTGGAAATGCCTCATGTTTTCTCTGCCAAATCTAAAATCCCATCTATACTGAAGGCTATCTTATTGTTTTCCTTCTTATTTCATTAAGGAAGATGTCTTTCCCCTGGCATCAAATGCAAACTCCTATAGTCCTCCTCCCGACCTCATCCACTCTTGTCACAGCTCTATGGCTCTTACTCCTATACTTATCCCATCTCTTCCTTTCTACACAGTCGTTCCCATCAGCGTATGAACATAGCCTAGAATCTCCCATCATAAATAAAAATGCAGTCCTTTTCTTCACGTAACGATCCTATTTCTCTGTACCTTTTCAAAGTTAAACTTTAAAAAAAATTGTATACATTAGTTGTTTATATCCTTCCCCTCCCATACATACCTCAGTTCATTACAGAATGATTTTCGCCCCATAATTTCACTGAAACTGCCCTTATCAAGACCACAATGACATCCAAGGACCTATTTCAATAGCCCGCTTTCTGATTTATATTAATTGAACTTTCAGCAATCTTTGCCAGAGACAACCACTCCCGCCTTGAAATATTGCTATCTTATAACTTTCACAGTGCTTTCCTGGTTTTCTTCAACTCAATGGCTGCTCATTTCTTTCACTTTCTTTCTCTTCTACTTTTTCTTTTTGTCTCTAAATATTTGTATTCCCTTTGTGCTCATTATTGAGTCTTCTTATATTTTCTACACCTTTTTTTTTTCTTGGAGATTTAACCCATTTTCATGAATTGGAGATTTAACCCATTTTCATGAATTTAAGTGCATCTTCACAC
Source organism: Pteropus medius (assembly GCF_902729225.1). Classification (NCBI taxonomy): domain Eukaryota; kingdom Metazoa; phylum Chordata; class Mammalia; order Chiroptera; family Pteropodidae; genus Pteropus; species Pteropus medius. The sequence continues at coordinate 643,135 of NW_024344370.1, forward strand.
TAATGACTCCAATAACTTATCCTAAGTGCAGATTTCTCCTTTAAGGAAGACTCTAATAAAAGAAAGAAATTAAATTTTAGTGCTTGGTAGATTGTTTAAGAAGAAATGTGAGAGAACATGAACATTTTCAGTGTATCAATAGATCCCTTTGTGGTGAAAATAAGACCAGCTCTGTTCTACAGAACTGTCCTGGTGGACTAGATTCTAAGCTTACTCTACCACCTGCTAGAACCATGACCTTAGACAGATAAGTTATTTAATTTCAACAAATTTTAATATGTGCATTTAAAAATAAATTATTATCAAATTATTATGTACAATGGTATAATTAAATAAAATATAAATTTATGTATGCAATGACTGATATATTCTGGGTTTTCTGCAAACACTAAAATTTCTTTGACCTTAGGATGTACTTTCTCACATTTTTTTTCTGAATTAGGGATGTTTCTCACATCTCCTAGCATCTTACAATACCTATGAACCAACCGAAGATCATAATGTTGTGTGACAATCTTCTGTTGACATCTTATGGTAAGATCAGGTATCAAAGGGTCTTAGATTTGATGACCCAATAATATTATTAGACTATGTTTCATAGTACTAATTATTTAAAACATCAAGCACTTAAACTTGCTCTGACTAGAACTATGCTATGTAGATCAAGGAAACAGAGAAACTGAAAATATGTTACAACCTTTAGGAAACATAAAATGTAATTGGTGAAAAAAAGTTATAGTTGGAAAAACAGATGGAGTATTTTTTAATGGGAAGCAAGTACATAATGGTATAACCCAAATTCTATAGAATAATGAAATTTAAGCTAAACCAAAGCCATCATATCATAATACTTAGGAGAGCATGAGTTGAGATTGGGCATAGAAGAAAGACAATAGAGACCATGGAAGAAATACATGACTAATTTAGAGTGATGAGAATGAGCATGCTGTGTTGGGAAATGTAAGAAACTGGCTGAACCAACTTTTGTAGAATTTCATTTAGAGAAGATTGCATAGCTAGTATTGAGATTGATGAACAAAGTCAGTATGTATATTCCAAGTTGAGTTTACAATTGAGGCAAAAGACAGGGAACAAGAGTGGCTCAGGGGCTGTTGTTGCTGTTCAGATGCATAAGAATACATTATTGGATTAGAGTGGTGACTGAGAAAATGATGAGTGAGCTGAATCTCAGAGAACTGTGGACTCAGTTGTAAGACTTAGAAAGATCTGATGACTCTGAGGGCAAAGAAAGGCTACAATCAAACCTGGTTCTACCTGGTAAGACCGGAAGACTAGAGTTTGGAGGCTATTGTGATAAGAATGCCAAAACGAGAAGAAATGACTTGTGGGTTTAGATGGCTGAAGTGTTTAATCAAATGGAATAAGCACACTAATCATGAAGATATGCATGAGGGAAGGAAATTTCTCACACAACTGCAGAGAGAAAACTGGAGCAAGATTAAGAAGTCAGGACTTGCTCTGTTTGTTATACTTTTTTTACTTTCAATGTATCATTTCTATTTCAGTATAATATGTATCAAGACACTAAACTGATATAATTAGATGGTAAAAGTTCCTTGGGAAACAAAGGAAAGAAAGAAGATACCCTGAATACTCTGATTTTCAAGTGTAAGCTACCATAAATCTAAAATAAACTGACATTTAGATATATATATTTTGAATTATAGGATTCTGGGTAATAGATAAGAAGTTCAGGGAATATGAATGATTTTGCATTTTCTGGTTATTGCCCTTCATTTGAAATATGAATCAATCATTGTTCCCAGTCTCTATTGTAATAGTTTTCTTCAATGATAATCTTGTGCCCGCCTGGACAAATTTAATACCTTAGACCTAAAGAATTAAAACTGACAATAATGAAAGAATAAATTAACTCATAAAAACATCATATTTATAATTGCCAGATATAAGAATCCCCTATACATAAACTTTCTTTCAAGATACAGCAGTAGCGGATTTCTTCATATTGTCTATGCAATGTTCTTCAGTTCAATATAGTGTCCTTAAAAAGCATGTTATTCTCTAATTGCAAATAAGGGTAGAGCATAAAATTGAAACAGTCTTAAACAAAATAAAGAAGTGTATTATGGAACTTGAGCACTGATTTTATTTGCAAATACACTATTGTTTTTCTTAAAGAATTTCCATAAAAGTTTTCTTTAAAGGGTTCCATGAAGGAAAATTAAAATCAGGCTTCTAACATATTACTGGCCCCCAACAGCAAAAGAATTTGAGACTCTATAGTAAAAGGTCATTAACTGTCACTAACTATTGGATGCCTCAGCCTTCTCCCTTCAGGAACATGGTCCCCTTCCCGCCCTTTTTTGGCAGTGTGTGTGTGTGTGTGCTGCCTGGAAATAAACTGAAAATAAGGTACTACTTACAGTTCAGAGGAATTGTGTTTTGTTAATTTAGAAGACGGTCTTAAACATAATCTTTTTGTTCTGAACATTCATAGCATGATATAAATATCATTTTGTTAGTCAAAACGAGTTTACTTTTTGATATTATCATGCTTTCATTATCAGGGATATGCAAATCAAAAGATAATTATGGCATAATGAACTATTAACTTGAAAAACAGTTCAGTCATTTGTTGTTTTCTGTTTTTGTTTTTGTTTATTTATGTTGATATAGGTTGTGTGGATTTGGTGCCTTCTTTCAAAACTAATAAACTATTATTTGGAATTAATCCACAAAATAGTACAATTAGTTGAGATGCATGAGAAGAAATGACAATTCATAGATTCAAGAAATTTGTATGGTAAAATGTCCAAATATTGAGGTGAATGAGGTAGGCTGTAGTAACGTTTCCTAAATGTACTATCGGTATTTACAGCTGCAAAATGAATACAACCATGACTTTTTGAGTCAATTTTATATGTTATTAGTTTTAAGATTAAATAATTTAAATAAAAAATAAGATCCTTTTTGAATTAGAATCAAAATTCTCAAAAAGAGTGGCGCAAGGCAAGACTACAGTTATACTTGAGAGAAAAGCCTGTATATTAGGATAAGTATGGCTAGTAATGACATTTGCACAGGATGGAGCACTGGTTGAAGCTTCATCAATAATAGCAATGATGCAATCACATTGGTAAGAAATTTGAGGTGAGTCATGCCCTAATATATCCCATTTTTTACTAAAAGTATAGAAATATGATTTGGTATTTGGGCAGAGGAAAGATTTATATTTGAGAAATCTTTCCAACAATATGGGGGGGGTGGAGATTAAATTAAAAGAGGAGGTAAAATGTTGGAGATAAATTTAATACCATCAAATTAATTAATTTTCACTTGGAAAATCATTAATTTAAATTTTAATATTGGCCAAGGATATATTTAATTGACAATTCAGTTACATATTTGATAGCTAAAGTCTGAAAAAGATTTCTGACAATCCATGTCTAAGGAAAAGACATGAGTAATGCACCTGTCATCATTTCTTTGGTGTTTGTTTAGTCACGTTCGTATAAGGGCAAAAGTATCCCTATTTATTTATAATCTTTTTTCAAAGTCATTTTTTTCCATAAAATATTTTTATATTAAAAGATAACTAAAATTGAAAAGGACACATTAAATATATCAGAATTTTAGAAAATGTTATTTATCTTTTTCCGACTTCCTTTAAAATGGATTCTACTATACAAAGGAAAATAGAAACACAAGAAAAACATTGTAACTATATTTAATGAGGAATGATATATCACTTTATTTTCAGTAATGGATTCAATAGTCTCTTTTCCCAGATTAAAACTTAATCTTTTTCATTTTTATGATCCTGCACAGTATTGATTTTAGAGCATTTTAAAATAATATGCAATATTAGTGGATGTTTTTATTTTTTATATTTGAAATTATGTCTTCAATTACAAGATACAAAGTTATTTATTAAAGGTGTATATCAACATAATCATTAGGTTTCACAAGTGTGGATATTACTATTTTGAAAATCGATTTTAAAGCCATAATTTTTAGTTGTGCTAAAGACATTTTAATAGAACACCTTATTGCTAATGCTTTGTATTGTATGTTGATTAATAAATTAATATGTCAAATCTATAAACTCAAGTTTCTAATAGTATAATTTTAGAATAAATTATACAATCAAATGTTTCTTTTTCATTCAGAAATGTCTAGAAAAGGAGTCTGGTATAGAAGAAAGAAGACTGGGTTTTCTTTATCCAACTCCAGCTCTTACTAACAGTGTATATAGAAACCTATTAGCCAATGTAATAGCAGATTAACCTAAAAACCAAAATACCAACCTATTCATTTACAGGTGGAGCCAAAGTTATGCTAACTACAGCATCCATCTTTGTGTTGGAGGGGGTGCCACAATTCACATTCGAGTTTCCTGCAATGCCTTTGAATTTGGAATTAAGGCAAAGAGAGATGGGTCATCTCAATGTCTGTTTTTCTAAAGCCGCAGTGCTGTTTTCTTTACTGTGGAAATTTTGCTCTTAAATGACTCAAGTTGACCATTTAAGGTCTGAGGTCACTTCTCACAAGTATTGCTTGTGCTCTCCAACATATCATTTCTGGATTCTTTGTTTCTGGAATTTGCAATCATTACTTTACCTGTATCTTTTTTTCTCATGGTGAAATATAATTCCAAAGATTATAAACTATTTTATATTTATTATATTTTATGGACATTGTTGATGTCACTCAGGAGAACATTTTCACTTTGAGTAGGATTTATTAAAATTACAAAGCAGGGTGCTACAGCTCATCCCTTCCATAAGATGTTAATGTGAATGTAGAATTGATAGTGTGGAATAAACGGGGAGCAAAGTCTAAGCTAGATAGTGAGGCAGTAAGGGGACACCCAGTGATCTAAATTTATTGTTAATTCTCAGGTATACTGTAATTATCCCCCTTAAATTCTTTCTGAAAAATAAATGGAAAACCTTACATCTCTGAATGATAAAATGATGTGCAAATGTAATATCAGAGCCATTGTATATAATCTCTAAAAAATTTTTCAGTAACAGAAGGATGGAATAAGTAGGTATTCAAAAATGAAAAAAATAAATATTACCATATTTTATAAATTAGACAAGTTTAGATCATAGAAGTTAACCACAACAATAATGCTAATGTTAATACATTTATTCACAATGTATTATTAAATTAACATCTATCTTATTTTTTCTCATATTTTTGGCATTGTCTTTCCCCTGGTAGCAACTTCAAAATACTCTCACACTTCCCCAAACCCCTGATTATACTAAGTCATGTCCCCTTTCCTTAAGTCTTATTCTTCTTTTAGTCTTTTATGCTCCCAAAGATGAGTCTATTGCTCCTGTAATATTTTCTTCATCAGAACACATTCGAGCTCAGGGGCTGGCACCCTGAATCAAAATGTAGGGTTAAAATTTTGGTAAGAGATGAGGCTGTATAGTATTGTGATACAGGAACCATGAAGGTAATAATTGAAGCTGTGAGTCATAGTCATTTCCTAAAATAAAAAATAAAGATGTGCCTTCAAGTAAGGATGGGCGTTAGAGTGATATCTAAATTTATAGATACATTTAGAATTTTTCTAAAAGGATCCTGAGGGAAATTCTGCTAAGAAAAGAAGAAAATGAACTTAGTTTATTTTCTAGCTAAGGAAGAAAAATATTTTAAAGGGTTTAGGAAGAAATATTCAACCATGATGGTAGGCAAAGGAAGATAAATGTAATCATATAACTTACATATTAAATTATTTTTTAAATGAGACTTTTTAATGTTGATAAAAGAGCAGAGAACTCTTTGTTGGACATAATCATTAGGGACTAAATTTTTAAAAGCAGTTGTTAATATTTCTGAAGAGTTCACATTCTTCGAGCCAATCTTAAGAAACTTAATTTTTAAAAATTTTAAAGTTATTCATAGCAATATGATTTAAAATAGCCCCAAGTTGGAAAAAATATAAACTTCCAACAAAAGGGAATTTTTGAAAAAAGTATCACTATAATGACATATTACACAGTGTAAAACTATGTTTAAAATAACAAGAAGTTATTTAAATATAATCTTTGATTGCTACAGAAAATCACATGAGCACAAAGATTGGAAACAACATAAATGCATCTCCGACCTGCCCTGGGGGCACCAGAGTCAAGTGACAGTTTTTCAAGTTAAGTGATAGCAAATAAGTCGGTGCCAAGAAAGAGTGTGAAGATGGAAGAGGAACACACCCTGAGTGGGAGGCAAGCTCTCAGAGGTTGAGAAGGCTGAGGTGCAGGTGCAGACAGTATACTTAGTACCTAGACTTCATCACTAGAAGGATACAGTTTTACCACGGCCTTGAGGAAGTTCAGATTAAAATGAGTACAACTGATATTTTAAAGACCTATATTTCTCCTCAGAGGAAGAGATAAGTCTCTAAAAAGTACCACGAGGCAATGCTTCTTATTGGAAGGAATCTGAAGGCACTGATGCTAATGTTACCAGTTATGGTCAGCTAGCTGCTATGTTCTCTTTACATTTTTAATCATTGGTCCAATTTAAGCACAGAAATACTTGACAGCCGGATTTCAAAAAAATTGGTTGTATCCACCTCAAAATCATTATTTTTCTTCAAAAGAAATTTGAGAAATCAAGGGCTAATTTGAATAACTTGATGCAATGGAGACCTGAAAATGTCATACTTCAAACAAAATATTTAAGTAGATCACTGACTATTTTTCTTCCTTCACTCAACTTTTAGGCCATGGAGAGATATGAGAGCACAGTATTCTCAGAATTCAGCAAATTCCACTGTCTTAAAGTGGAAAAATGGGATGTGAAAGCAAGATCTGTGTAGTCAAAAGTCAGGACAGTAAGTGAAAGTGAGGAAGAGGGGAACAGGGTGAGTTTCAGAATTAGGAAGAGAGGCTTGCAGACCATAGTAAGGAGTTTGGATCCATTGTTTAATGCAATAGGATGATGTTGTAGAGTTAATAAAAAATGTGATCTAATTTGTATATTACAAAAAAAAATTCTGGAATCTGTGTGAAGAATAAATAATATCATTTGATCATATTATTACTTATGACTACTAGTTACAAGACTCATAAAAGCTTAATTCATTGATAACCTGTTTAGAAAAGAACCTTAACATGATTTTGGTGAAAGGGGCCTTAAAGACTCTCTAGTAGTTTCTTTAATTTCTTTATTTTACAGATAAGGATATAAAGGTCTATCAGTGAAATAACATACCCAGGTAATCCAACCAGTTACCAGTTGATCCAGGATTAAAATATGATTCTCTATTCACTTATCATTCTTCCCACAGTGACTCATTTTCTCTCCTGGTTTTGCCACATTTCTTATATATAAGGTCTTTATTAGATGAAGCATTGTAGGAAGGACACTGGCTTTGGATCATTTCAAGGATTCTTCCAGAAAACATGGAGAGTGTTGCTTAAAGTAGGCTCTATAGATCATCTAGGTTATTTGTTATAGATGTAGCTACTGATATAGAATCTCTGGGAATGGGACCTAATTGTTGCACCCTGAAGAAGGAAAAACTGGAAAAGTCCGGGAGCTGTCAGTTTTCACGATGGAGCACCTGTCAGTTATAACCAATTGTAAACAATTGTGATTGAGCTCTCTCCATTGGATATTTTCCCAGCATATGAAAAAATTCTCTTCATTTTATTTCTATTCCCACTCTCTTCAATACAGCTTTAATAGACTGTCTTAAAAAGAAGAAGTCATCTTGTGAATGAAAATAGCCTCCAAACTGTATATAGTCCTATGGGTAAACTCCCAAATCTAGGACAGTGGCTGATCTAATTACTAATAACCTGGTATTGTTCAAATAATAGAGACTGAGATATGGTATATAATGATTACAAAAGGGAGAAAGGTGCAATTTATTTTAGAAATATATCCATCAAAACTGTTATTTCAGCATAAGATTTTGTTATATGAAAAATTCATTTATATAAAACATCCTATCTGCCTAATAGTATATAAAGGAAGAGTTGTTGATAGTGTTTGCCTTTTACTATTGAAAAACATTGAATTGTACTTGTTGGTAACTTCCTATAATTTTCTTGTTTCTGAATAAGGAATCTCGCTATGTACAATTTTAAAGTTTAAGTTGTATATTTGCTTCCCAAACCAGTAGCTAGTGGGGTGAGGTGTCCTTGAGGATGTGGCAGCCAACTCTGGGGCAGCAGCTCCTGAAGGACATTAATACAGTGACAGCAAACCCGGCTACTACTTGTTGAACTTTTACTTCATACTAGGTGCACAGTACAATCTTAATATGCATATCTTATTTAATCCTCTCAAGTAGGTATTATTATATTCATTTCATAAGCAGAAAAAAATATTATTTTATTTAGTGGGGTTTTTTATATATATATATTAGAGAATTAATGTCAGTCCCCTGAATAATAGAAAAGTTTTCCCAGGTTTCTGAGTGAGGACTTGATCTATAAGAATTGTGAAGAATGTGAAAACTTCTGACACAGGGGTTACAACTAAAAGTATCTCAACCATTGGAATAGCTCTAAAAATACTGTCTTGGAAATGGTACAAATAGGCTCTCTGCTCTTCCCATTGGACAGACAACTATGTCTTCCTGTGCAGCGCCAGTTGCGACTGAGCCACAATGGTGAAGGTCAGAGTGGATGGATTTGGCTGTATTGGGTGCCTGGTCACCAGGGCTGCTTTTAACTCTGGCAAAATGAGTATTGCAACCATCAATGACCCCTTCATTTACCTCACCTACATGTTTACGTGTTCCAGTATGATTTCACCCATGGTAAGTTCAAAGACATGGTCAGAGATGAGAATGGGAAGCTTATTATCAATAGAAAACCTATAACCATCTTCCAGCAATGAGATTCCACCAACATCAAATGGAGTGGTGCTGGTGCTGAATATGTTGTGGATTCCACTCATGTCTCATTACCTTGGAGAAGGCTGGGTCATCAATTCTACCTCTTCTGAAGATGCCCTCATGTTTGTGATGGGTGTAAACCATAAGTATGACAACTCCCTCAAGATT